>NW_006784237.1:1532604-1604835 GCF_000442215.2 Lipotes vexillifer
CATGGACAGGTAGACGTAGGAGGCGTAGAGCTCCAGGTTGATCTGGCGGTTGATAGCGGCCTCCGAGTCCTGGTGGTAGTTCTGGCGCACCTGCGAGGGAGACGCGGTCGTCATGGCGGGCGGCTGAGGTGAAACGGTGGCGGTGGCTGCGCGGCGCTGTAACGGCGGCGGGGACCTTGGGGCGGTCGGAGTGCGCCGTGAGGTGGTGGCGAGGGCTGGCTCTGAGCGGCCGGCCGGAGCGGGGGACGAGCGCCGGGTTCCGTCCAAGCACTGTTGAAGCAAGAAACCGCGGCGACTCTCCGCGAGGACTGTCCCCTGATAAGGTTTTAAATGATTGATAGGGTGTTTGCAGATATGACCTGTCTCAAGTGTGTTTGCATTTTAAAGCTATACAAATCCACAGGAATGAAACTATTGATATAATAACAGGCAGAAGGGTTGATTTATTTGCTGTAGGTCCTTGACTGACTTCTTAACATCTTTCAGTTAAACCATTACATTTAAAGATAACCATGGTATATCTTTGATTTAGGTAAGCTCTCTGGATGTGTTCTACAGTTCTCTATTTTATTTTTTTAATAAATGTATTTATTTAATTTTCGGCTGTGTTGGGTCTTCATTGCTGCTCACAGTCTTTCTCTAGTTGTGGCTAGCAGGGGCTACTCTTACTTGCAGTGCGTAGGCTTCTCAGTGCAGTGGCTTTTCTTGTTGTACAGCACGGACTCTAAGCGTGTGGGCTTCAGTAGCTGTGGCATGCGGGCTCAGTAGATGTGGCTCGCAGGCTTTAGAGTGCAGGCTCAGTAGTTGTGGTGCGCGAGCTTAGTTGCTCCGTGGCATGTGGGATCTTCCTGGACCAGGGATCAAACCCGTGTCCCCTGCATTGGCAGGTGAATTCTTAACCACTGTGCCACCAGGGAAGTCCTAGTTCTCTATTTTAAAAGCTCTAGAATATTTTTTTCTACTGTGATATTAAACATTTCTCTCTGAAGTTGGCATTATTCTTTGCAATTGAGCTATAATTTTCTTACAATTGAGACACACTGAATTTTTAATGTAAGTGTAAAGGAGGAACAGAAAGGGGCCTGATCCAATAGATGATACTTCTGTGCTGAGCTTTGATAAGAGCTCGCCTAAGAGGCATCTAGTAAGCAGACTGGATGGTCATTCCAATGCGAATGAAAAGGAAACTGAATTTTAAAATATCAGAAAAATGCACATAACTAGGAGAAACAACACAGCAGCTTGAGAACTGGATTATTCTCTTAGTGTGTACTTTTCTCCTACAGCCTAGAATTTTCTTAGGCACCAAGAAAGAAACCTCATGAACTTCCTTGCATTTCTAAAATTCTATGATCCTATGATCTCACTTTCCATTTGGGTACAGTTTACATACTTTGTCAGTGAATTTGAGTGATATCCTATGTTTGAGAGAAAAACAGTTGTCTTTCTTTTAATTTAATAAGTATTTACTGAGAAACTTTTGTGTTTCAGACTTGGTGCTCTGTGCTGAAGTTACAGAAGAGTGAATGGTCAGGCTCTCAGATGGATTACTCTCTAGTGAGTATCTAGATTGTTATTAAACATTCAAACTACAAAAAACCCCGAAACATTGCAGGCCATAGATAAAGAGGTAAGCATTTCATTTTCACTTTATTTATTTTTTCAGTGACTTTATTTTTGTTATTTAAAAACAATTTTATTTTATATTGGAGTAGAGTGGAGTAACAATGTCGTGTTAGTTTCAGGTGTACAACTCATTTCCACTTTAAATATTCTTTGTCATCTTTTTCTCATCACTGTCACCACATTTCATTATATGGAGTGAAGGTGTTTCTCATCTTAAGGAATTGGGTTTGTGGTTCAGCCCTTTTAAGAGAAAAGACTTTTTAAAAATTTGTAAGAAATGACAGTTGCTGCCATGGTATTTCTAAAAAATTTATTATTTCTAAGTCTTATGCAAGGATGAGATACAATGAGTGTTTTCAGCATAGTTAAGCAAGCAGTGTGCAATAAAATAATTAAGATATGAAGAATATAACTCAGGCTAATTCATATTTATTCCATATGGAATTCTTTTCCAATGAACAGAATTTTTTATTCTAACATGGTTTACTTTAGCATGGAATTCTATATTCTACATTTAACATGGGATTCTTATTTTCCACTCTAGCCAAAGTAGTTTATTTACTGAGGTAACAACAAAACATCATTTCATTATGAAATAAAGACTGCTATAGATTCTGGAAATAAATTAATCAGCAATAAAGAGTGAAGGCTCAACAATAGGAATATCCACATGTCTTACAGGGGACAGTGGAGAGGTCAGATGGCTGAGAAAAGTTAATATTACATGATACTTTTAGAGAGCGTTCTGGTTCTGCAAAACTCCTGCCATTAACTACCCATGCATCTCTTTTAAGAAGTTTTCCATTTTACTTAAAGATGACATCCACCTTGTTGCTATTCCCACCCTGTTGTAACTGCCTTGAACCACAAAGGTCCCTTAACAGTGAAAGTTATGCCACCTGCTAAGCAGATGGATTGCAGGAATAGTCCAGTTTGTTGAGCCATTGATCAGGGGGTGTTGTTAAGTCTAATTGGTGATATGGTAACATTTATGACTTGGAAGCCTAGAAGTCAATTTTTTTTGTCTCATTTTGTTTTAAGAAAATAAGAAACCTATTAGGCATCTGAATTTGAGTAAAAAAAACCTTGTTTTCACCTTTTCCTATATTTGTACATTATTGAATTGTGTAAAGCCTATCTAGGGCAAGGCTCTGAGGACAGAATGACTAAGTCAAATCCTGGCCTTGATACTCACTAGCTCTGTATCCTTGAGAACTTCACCACCGCAGCTGCATCATCCATAAAATGGGAATAATCACTGTACCTAACTCTTTTGGTTATGCTTATATTAAGTAAGAAGAAAACCTTACAATTATATCATCTTTTTAAACACTATCATACATTTTTACCTATTAACATGCTCAAAATTTTCCACTTCCTAATGCCCAATCTTCATATTTGATGAAAGGAGGGCAGACCCGAGTTCTTACACCTCTTTTGTTTTTACTTCCTTAATTTTTCATATTCAAGAATATTGACTTGGATTTGGAGCACAGTCATTGTGTACTATTTGTTGGTTTAAATTACACAGCAGCTTTTGCTTTATCATGAAGTTCTCCAGAAAATTCTATTGTTCATACCCATAAATTTTAGTAAATGGGTAAGCAAGAAAACAACAATATTTACAGATAAGAACTTTTGGAACAGTCCTTTGACATTTGGAACAAAATTACCTTATTCTTTTTGGTTGTTTAAACTATATAAACTACACAAGCAGCATGTACATTTCACAGATGATTTCCTGGACACTGTATTGTTCATACATTCAAATTTTAGTCATTATATTAACTGAAACAATCATGTTTTGAGGTAAGCATATCAGAGTCGCCCTGAATCATTTTTTCTAGCTGTGATGATAATGGATTTTAATGAAAAAGCAGGGTTTGTTTTGCTAAGTAACTGTTGGAAGTTTTTAATGCCTTGATGTTGGATTAGAGCACTTACATGCCAAGAATCAAACTGAGACATGAAGGAATAAACATCATTCCTTGCCTCAGGAATGAAAAACAAAAGAACAAAACATCCCAAAGGTAGCACAGGGGCCAGTATTCCAGGAGAAAGCAGAAAGGTTTCTTTGGAACCCATACATATCAGGTAACCTAACCCAGGTAACAACCAGAGGAGGGAACAGACTTCAGTATGAAAATGGTAGTTATTCTTGTAATGAGAAAACACATAGTTTACTTTTTCTTGTTATACTAATGAGAAAGTTAAGTAGGGACTATCAAGATACTTTCAGTTTCATGCTTTTTAGATGTTCATAAAGTAAATATTAATGATATATATTAGAAACCATTGGCAAAGATTTTCTAAGAAAAATGAGGCTGTTGGAGTCTTAAATTCTTTTTACTATCTCAGTTTACTTGCTGCAATCAAGCAATTTAGTGCTGCCCATTGAGGGGGTGAGGTATATGAATATTGTTGTAGGGTAATCCTATGTTGATACTTGTAATATCAAAGAATGCTACTAGAGAAAATAATTTAGAATCATTCTAAGTTTTGCAGTCTTCCAGAGTTGGATTTTACAGATTGGATCTCAAAATACCACATTGGGATGGGGTACAGAGGTGAAGCAGCAGATCAAACTTTTTAGTTTTGTGAACTTTTCTTTCATAATATCATTGGTGATATCTTAAAGACATCTGAGATTGCTCTGGAAGTGGTGCAGAACCTGGGAATATTAGAATATTATGTTATGATTTGCTTCTTTTCCTGTTAAAGGACTCTTCTAACTTAGCCATTGTATTTGTCAGTGTTCTCTAGAGAAATAGAACTAACAACACTTGTGACGCCAGATGGGTGTTTTTTTTCCCCCACACCAAGCAAATCTGGGACACCAGCTGGGTGTCCTGCAGTTTAACTCAATTCTGACACTGTCTACTTGGAGATAGCATCAGATCCCTCAAGTTAAGTGCTCAGTCCCAGGAGACTATACTACAGATGCCAATCACAAGTAATTGGTCCCCAGGTTACCCACAAATTCTGTCTAACTTGACTACAAATTGGAGGTTCCTATAACCTCCTCCCTCTTGAATTTGATTATTTGCTGGAATTGCTCACAGAACTCGGGGAAACACATTTACCACTTTTTGTTAAAGATATTATAAAGTATACAGATGAATAGCCAGATGAAGAGATACATAGGGCGAAGTATGTGGGGAGGGACTTGGGAAGTCCATGTCCTCTCTGGGCATGCTTTTTTGAACCTGGAAGCTCTCTGATCCCTGTCCTTTTGGGGTTTTATGGAGGCTTCATTACATAGGCATGATTGATTAAATCATTGGTCTTTGGGCTTCCCTGGTGGCGCAGTGGTTGAGAGTCCGCCTGCCGATGCAGGACGCGGGTTTGTGCCCCAGTCCGGGAAGATTCCACGTGCCGCGGAGCGGCTGGGCCCGTGAGCCACGGCCGCTGAGCCTGTGCGTCCGGAGCCTGTGCTCCGCAACGGGGGAGGCCACAGCAGTGAGAGGCCCGCGTACCGCAAAAAAAAAAAAAGAAAAGAAAAAAAAAATCATTGGTCTTTGATGATTGAACTCAATCTTCATCCTCACTCCACTCCCTGGAGGTCGAAGGTGAGGAGTGAGACTGAAAGTTTCAATCCTCTAATCACAAGGTTGGCTTTACTGGCAAATAACTCCCTCCTTAGGTTACCTTGGAAAGCTTTCCAAAAGTCACCTCATTAACGTAACAAAAGACACCTTGGTTGCTCTCCACAGTTAGGAAATTCCAATGGTTTTAGGACGTCTGTGCCAGGAAGGGGAAGAAGACCAAGTATATATTTCTCATTATAAATCACAATATCACACTTAATAAATCTGGGGACTATACATAATACTCGAAGTAATAACTCCCGTCCTTGTAAATATTTCTGTGTCACATTTGAAGTTTCGAACATTGGACTGATTGGCTTTAGAACAAGTTGATTTGGAGCCAAAAAGTGATGACCAGAATATTAATAACGTGAGAGATGCATTTCCTTTGTGAACGTCCAAGTTGGAGTCTGAATATTTATGGTGTGTTTCAAGCTATCCCTTGCTCTCACCCCATTCTTTCTTCCTACACAAGGGACTAGCTTACATGCTGAGAAAATTGCCCTGAAGATGTTACAGTTTCAGGTGCTTTTCAGTGTTTTGTTTTGTTTTCTGACAAAGTGCAGCGGTCACATTTTCGGAAAGCAAGAAGAGGTGTGGGCGGAGAAGAGCAAACGGGGGAAGGTATGAGGTTAAATGGACAGCACAGTGGATGATTGAAGGTCATGGGAGCGATAAGGTAGACTACGCCTGGAGACCCTTGTGATGTAATCAAGAAAGCTGAGACCTTCATGCCACGTCTAACTGTACTTTTCCCACTTGTTTTAAAGCATGTAAAAACCAAGGAACGACCCAATCCTGGTCCAAGCGAGTTTATAATTCATGGAATTTTTACTAATTATCTATGGACAGAGTATGACCTACCATATCATCTTGCTTTGAAATGCTTCTGTTGACTTTCCTGAGGGATCTCAAACTTACTGCTCTGTTGATTTTCCTAGTCATTTACACATCGTATTAATTTCCTATTGCTGCTGTGACAATCGCCAAAAAGTTGAGGGCTTAAAACAACATAAATCTATGTTTTCACAGTTCTGGGAGTCAGAAGTATAGAATCAAGATGTCACTGGGGGTGTGTTCCACTGGGAAGCTTCAGGGGAGAATCCATTTCCTTACCTTTTTCAGTTTCTAGAGGCCGCCTGCTCTCCTTGCCGCATGACCCCTTCTTCACATCACTCCAACCTCTTGCTTCCATGGTCACCTCTTCTGCTACTCACTCTGATCCCCCTGCCTCCCTCTTGTAAGGACCCTTGTGATTACATTGGACCCAGTTAGATAATCTAGGATAATATTCCCATCCCCCAATCCTTAATCACATCGGAAACATCCCTTTGAACATGTAAGGTAACATATTCACAGGTTCTAGGAAATTTAGGACATGGACATCATCAGGGGCTCATTATTCAGCCTATTACAAGGATTAGGAGGGAACAAATTATTATCCAATTTGGCAGATACAGAAACTGAACTAACGGGGGGTCACAGCGGCTTTTATGAAGTTCTACTCATAGTTAGAGGAAGAGCTAGGGCCAGGATCCAGAGCTCTGGATTCTTAGATCGTCAGACTTCTCTCTGACCCAACTGCTGATCCTTGGACTAGGACTGTGCCAAGCAGGCACTTCCACTCTGATTACATTTCTACCAGGATGAACCAGGCATTTGGTAACAATTCTTCATAGTTTCCACTCAGAGTCATGAGATTTGAACTGGACACCTCCACTACCGAAACAATTGCAACATTATCATGCCTTGGATTGGAATTGGGAGGATCACTAAATGGCATGACAATTTCTCACTGCTGGCCTACTCCCTTAAGAAGAATTTGAGCAATGAAGTAACTTTTGTTTTTGCATGGTGACATGTAGACAATCCCCTAAATTACTCATGGACAACAAGTTGGGCTGACAGTTACTAAGAACAATGAAAAGAAAATATAAGGGTCCACATTATCTAAATATTCATTATCTGTGTCCTATGATTTAGAAAAGTTATAATTAATGAGGTAGAGGGCATCATAATAAGAACATATTTACAAACGAATCAACCCTTTATAAAATTAAGTCCCCGACTGATAACTAAGTAACACTCTGCTCTACTTCTCATCTTACTGATTTTTGGATATAGCAGTGCACATAGAATGAACATCAGTTAAGACGAAAATGCTAATTTTCCAATACTGTATTGGAGACTTGATCAAACCACAGGCAAATCACTGACAAATTAGAATTAGCATGTTTAGACTGCTTAATACTAATTAAGAAAAAATAACAAGGGTAATGATAAGATTGATGCTTCTAAAGAGCATGATTTGATTTTCAAATGATTAACAGAAGCCCTTAGGGAAACTGATGAAGATCTAAAATATCTGTTGTAAAGACGAAATATAACCTGAAGAAAGTTGTCATTCAGAGCTTTCATATAACATGTGATGGATTTAAAAATTTTTTTCCTCCATTGTAAGAATTAAGTCGAATTTCAATTACATTTTGAAGTTAATGAATAAAAAATCAAACAGCATCTTAATTTAGTTTCATTTTTAAGATAACGTCACTTGATTTTTTAAAAAATTTATTAATTTATCCCTATCTTAAATAATTTATATAGTTTTTCCCACTGCAAATGACCCTCAGGTAATAAGGACTTTCTGTATTTCAGAGTCTGTAGTCCATCCTTAGTGGGCAAGTAAACATTTGAAGATTTCTAATTCTAACCATCAGTATATGGTTGTGAAACACAACTTAAGGCTACCAGTTTCTGGGCAGAGTTTAGGAAGTTTTGAAGTGGTAAATAGGACCAATGACAAACAGTTAACTGAGCTTCCTGGGAAGACACTTTTCTATAAGACTTTCTTAGGTTTTACTGGAAAAAGAATCCTTCCTTCAGGGAATAGAGAAATAGACCACTTCGAGGGCTTACAGGAGCCCTAGAACCCTTAAATAACTTTGGAGTGAGGTGGAGGGTGTGGCCACTTGCGACCAGCAGCCTCTGTAATAATCAGCGTGATTCCAGAAAGGTGAGCCAGCCAAGTCTTTCAGTCATCGTGAGGCCTCCTAGTGGCTCAGAGAATCGAAGAAGCACTGATCAATTCAATTCGATGAAATTACATGAAATCTATCAGGGACCCTGAAAAGACTGTTAACAAGAATGCCTTTGTTGTATAAGACAAAGCTACTAAACTGTTAATATTCCTATGTTAATTGCTTAGTAATCTGTATGCAGTTAACCCAGTATATTTTTGACGTACTCACAGCTATGTTCTTTCATTGTTCACTGAGTTCCCCGGATAAGAATAACTTGAGATTTTATAAAACAGTAATAGTTGAATTTGGGTGAGAACAGTTGATTATTTGAAGGTGCTATAGTAACGTTCTATCAGGGAAAGTCCTTTAAAAAATAGTATACTAACAAGGGTGGTTTGAAGAAGTGGTGTCTGAACAGGAACTCGCTCCATCTTGAGTGTTTTCATAAAACTGTATACACCATTCTGTTTACTCTTTCTCACACACACACACACACACACACACACACACACACACACAGAGTTTGTTTAGCTTTCTGCTTCCCCTGCTAAATTTTAACTTTCTAAAGACAGGAGCGGTGGCCTCCTAATTACTTAATTCCAATTCTCTCAATTTAAAAGAGTGGATTAAATAAATCTATGAACTTGAATAATTTAGTGTCACAGTTCCACATGTGGCTTTATTTTTCTTTCTCAATATCTGGACTCACTCACTTTCTCTTGAACTATAAAGTAACAAATTGTAATAACTGGGAAGGTAGATCTAATTCCAGTAATTGAATAATGTCTACCTCCCAGAGAGAAGGAAATAAACTAAGATGATGTTTTATCATCATTTCTAGATTTATGATTTATTCTAATTAATTATATATAGATTATGTGAAAGGAAGACCAAAGAATATTTAAAGGCCTAGGATCCATGCTGCAATAAAATCCTGAATGATAAAGGAGCTACAATGTACTACAATTTCCTGAGCGTCTACCATGTATGAGGGGTTTTGCTAGATGTTTTACATGTACTGTTTATACCAAGACGCTTCCTTGCAGCTCCTTTTTACAGAAGAGGAAATTAAGCTGAGTAATTTCCCCTGCATCACACAGAAAAAAGCTCAGAAATGGCAGAAAACCAGAATTAAAGCAGTCAGATTCTGAAGTACTTTGGTATGTCCTGGATCTTTTATAGTCTGGCAAAAAGTACGCTCAGTTTGGGATAAGGGAGACTGAGTCAAAAGAGATCATTCATTGGCTGGTAGTAGCTAATTCTGGGTTCTCTACATAGAGTCCTCTTTCAATTAACACTCCACCTTTGTGAATTCTGAGTAGCTTCTGTAGACGATGTGGACCACAAAGTCTTACTGAGTCAGCTGTGTAGTAATGTAGTAGGTTTGCACTCTCATTAAGTACAGAAGTCTCTAGGAGCAGATGACCAACCCATCCCCTGCCCCTCAATTAGGTCTTTTACATGTGGTGCTCTGGCAGCCTGTCTGCCTCTCTGTTCAAATACAGAGGGGGTTACCCATGTACTACACTATGTTTAGCCTGGGTCTGGCAGAATACAAAAAGCCAAATAATCCTGGCAAATACAGAGACCATTAAGTTTGCATTAGATCCAACCATTGTTTGAGTCTCTATAAATAAACTTTTTCTTTATTGGATATAATTGAAGCTTATAGTGTTCCTTACCTATAACTCATGTCATTGGAGCTGGCCAGTCTGTGGATCCTTTGCAGATAGAGTGTCTGATTCTGAGTGGTGCAGGCTTGATACGGATGGCTGCTGTGTCCCTGGTTTTGTTAAGGAACGATTGGGGAAGGCAAAGGGATTGTTGAAGCATTGCTGCCTCATAAACATAATGTCTATGCCTCCATAACTCCTCTTCCAAAAATATGAGCTTATCAATGGAGATGATTTATCAATGTTTATATCAACACCATCAGGTGGGTGGAAGCTATCAGCCTTAAAATGAATATCTGTGTGTCAGCGGCATCCTTAGTGTTGTATTTAAAATGACTTTCTCCATTGGTGTCACCCTTCCAAACACTGTTTCTGTTTGCCTCTTTATAGGTCCCTTGATAACTCTGGATGCAGAATGGGGCAGGCTACAGGCAAGGCACACATAGATTCATAAGCACACTCAACTGGCAAGGTAGAGGCTCGGATTTTCATTAGAGAGTTGACAATAGTTACCTGTGTAATTCTGAATGAGGTACTCAATTTCTCTGAGCCTCAGTGTTCTCATCTAAAAATGGGAGACTCACCTAATTGACAGATGAGACATCTTTCAGCTCTGAAATTCAGCGGTTCTACTAAAAATTGGCAAGGAAACAGCAATGATTTCCCATCAAAACCTAGAGGCTTACAAGGTTTGGAGGCCTTCATTTGGTGATAAAAGCAGAGTTGGGGGAGCAAACTTTCAAAACAAGGTCCTTTTTGCAACTGGGCTCTAAGAAATGGGATGAACAGGGCATTCCTTCATGCCTTGTCTTGCAATCTCTGTCATCCTGTGCTCTTCCTTCCCTTGCCTTATAATTTGGCTCAAATATTATTTTCCAAAAATAATTCTCCTTATTCTTCCCACAGTTTATGTTCCAGCAACTGCCTCCATGGATTTCCCTATTGAGGTACCTGGATGTGATTGACATTTCTTTTCTTTCTCAGAAAGTTTTCAGAGATGTCTTTCCAGCTACGTCTCCCCAACTCTGTGTACACCAAATCATATCCACACTTCAAGGTTCAGTTCAAATATCACTACATCCTCAAAGTTCTTCATAACACTCCATTTGAAAATACTATCTTCATTCACTATTCCATACTTACTTCTACTCATTATACTCATATCTCTATATCTCTCTTTTTCATAGATGTAAGTATATATATACATATATATACATATATACATACATATATATAAATATATGTGTGTATTGAGTATGACTCCTTCCTTAATTTCATATTGCCTTACAAATAGTAACCGCTCAATAAATATTTGGTGGGTAGATAATAGTCACAGACTATTCATCGTGAACTCGTATACCATATTGTGATTCTAAATGAGAAGGAATGAAACTAGGAAACAGAAATTGGAAGGGGTGTATTGGAATCCTTGGAAGGGGGATTTGCAAATGCATATTTGCTTTGGTTTCTTTTGTTGACATAGTATTGACATAGACTAATTTTGAAATGTCAACTAGCCTGAGAGTACTTGATAGTTTTATTTTTCTTAAAATAGCTCATAGCTTTAAAAATTGAGGATTGCAACACTTATTTATTTTATTTTATTTTTTTAATTCCCACAATGTATTTATTTATTTATTTATTTATGGCTGTGTTGGGTCTTCATTTCTGTGCATGGGCTTTTCTCTAGTTGTGGCAAGTGGGGGTCACTCTTCATCGCGGTGCGCAGGCCTCTCACTATCGCGGCCTCTGTTGTTGCGGAGCACAGGCTCCAGACGCGCAGGCTCAGTAATTGTGGCTCACGGGCCCAGTTGCTCCATGGCATGTGGGATCTTCCCAGACCAGGGCTCGAACCTGTGTCGTCTGCATTGGCAGGCAGATTCTCAACCACTGCGCCACCAGGGAAGCCCAACACTTATTTATTGTTTATGGATTTCGCTGATAATTCTGAATTCAAATTTTCATTGGTGTCAGGTTACACTTTGGTTTAATAACATCAACCAGACATATGCTGACCAAAAATGCTACTTTCAGTAAGAAGCCTCTCCTGACACCAAGCTAGATATGTTCTCACTCTTAGTTGAAACGCTTTGTATTTTTCAAATTATATTAGCACATTTGGCTGCAGATTGCAAAAAGATATGTTCTAGTCCTGTCTTCTTATTATATTTCATCCTTATTCATCATTTTTCACCCACAAAACTAAAATTATTCTTTTCAGAGTAAGAAATAATAATAAGTAGTAGTAGTAATTAATGCATTACATTGTATGTCTTATAAGGAAGCTTGTTTTTCTGGTTTCATAAGGCTTTAAGATCTTGAATAGTTGCTAGAACTTAAGAACTTCCCTTTGTTGCTCAGCTGATCATTTCATCACTGTTTCTTTCTTAGTTGAATCGTTTTCCTTCATCTTCAAATAGCTGCTCTGTTTCATACCACATGGCATATATATCAAGTTGCCCACTTTTGATTGTGTCTGACATTGCACACTGATTTGATTTTCAAGTCCATATAGCCAATGTATAAATTCTCCCATCCAAGCTCATCCATTACATGTGTTGCTTTGAAAATAAATAATGAATTTGCAATACTTCTGGTGAGAGTTTCAAGAAACAAATGTAGACGATATGCAGATTTTAAAATAGTTAACCTGGGTTTTCAAAATTTATGATCATATTCATTTCTTTATAATGCTTTTTAAAACAGTTTATTTAATTTATTTATTTTTGTCTGTGTTGGGTCCATGTTGCTGTGTGTGGCCTTTCTCTAGTTGCGGTGAGCGGGGGCTACTCTTCGTTGCTGGGCGCAGGCATCTCATTGTGGTGGCTTCTCTTGTTGCGGATCATGGGCTCTAGGCACAAGGGCTTCAGTAGTTGTGGCACACGGGCTTAGTTGCTCCACGGCATGTGGGATCTTCCCAGACCAGGGCTCAAACCCGTGTCCCCTGCATTGGCAGGCAGATTCTGAACCATTGAGCCACCAGGGAAGACCAATGCCAGTTTTTTGGTCATTATTTTGCCTAATACTGAAATACCAATATGAGTATATTTTGTTTTTAAAAAAGTAGAATTCACAAAATTAAAAACATAACAGTGAATAAAATATTTGATATTTAAAATACATTTGGAAATAGAAAACCTCAAGCAAAGTACAAATCTACCAATGTATGTTAAACATCTTATTCTAATAAATTATTAGAAAAAGTGTTTAAAATAACTATCAGGTAAAAACACAATCATGAGAAACCCAAATTAAGATGACTTGATTTTCCTAAAAAATTTAACAGGAAGACTTGATGCCCCAGTGTGGTCATTACTGAATCACAAGTGTTTTTGTTTTTGTTTTTTTCCTGGTAGGACATTTTATTTTTATTTAATTCTTAAAATTTATGAATTTTATTTTATTGTTTTATACAGCAGGTTCTTATTAGTCAACAATTTTATACACATCAGTGTATACATGTCAATCACAATCGCCCAATTCATCACACCACCCCCATCCCCCTGCCGCTTTCCCCACTTGGTGTCCATACGTTTGTTCTCTGCATCTGTGTCTCAATTTCTGCCCTGCAAACCAGTTCATCTGTACCAGTTTTCTAGGCTCACATATATGTGTTAATATACGATATTTGTTTTTCTCTTTCTGACTTACTTCACTCTGTATGACAGTCTCTAGGTCCATTCACATCTCTACAAATGACCCAATTTCGTTCCTTTTTATGGCTGAGTAATATGCCATTGTATATATGTACCATATCTTCTTTATCCAGTTGTCTGTCGATGGGCATTTAGGTTGCTTCCATGACCTGGCTATTGTAAATAGTGCTGCAGTGAACACTGGGGCGCATGTGCCTTTTTGAATTATGGTTTTCTCTGCGTATATGCCCAGTAGTAGGATTGCTGGGTCGTATGGTAGTTCTATTTTTAGTTTTTTAAGGAACCTCCACACTGTTCTCCATAGTGGCTGTATCAACTTACACTCCCACCAACAGTGCAAGAAGGTTCCCTTTTCTCCACACCCTCTCCAGCACTTGTTGTTTTTAGATTTCCTGATGATGCCCATTCTACCTGGTATGAGGTGATACCTCATTGTAGTTTTGACTTGCATTTCTCTAATCATTAGTGATGTTGAGCAGCTTTTCATGTGCTTCTTGGCCATCTGTATGTCTTCTTTGGAGAAATGTCTATTTAGGTCCTCTGCCCATTTTTGGATTGGGTTGTCTGTTTTTTTAATATTGAGCTGCATGAACTGTTAATATATTTTGAAGATCAATCCTTCGTCCATTGATTCGTTTGCAAATATTTTCTCCCATTCTGAGGGTTCTCTTTTGTTTTTTATTTATGGTTTCCTTTGCTGTGCAAAAGCTTCTAAGTTTCATTAGGTCCCATTGTTTATTTTTATTTCCATTACTCTAGGAGGTGGATCAAAAGAGATCTTGCTGTGATTTATGTCAGAGTGTTCTTCCTATGTTTTCCTCTAAGAGTTTTATAGTGTCTGGTCTCAAATTTAGGTCTCTAATCCATTTTGAGTTTATTTTTGTGTATGGGGTTAGGGGGGGGTCTAATTTCATTCTTTTACATGGAGCTGTCCAGTTTTCCCAGCACCACTTATTGAAGAGGCTTTCTTTTCTCCACTGTATATTCTTGCCTCCTTTATCAAAGATAAGGTGACCATATGTGTGTGTGTTTATCTCTGGGCTTTCTATCCTTTTCCATTGATCTATATTTCTGTTTTTGTGCCAGTACCATACTATCTTGATTACTGTAGCTTTGTTGTATAGTCTGAAGTCAGGGAGTCTGAGTCCTCCAGCTCCACTTTTTTCCCTCAAGACTGCTTTGACTATTCAGGGTCTTCTGTGTCTCCATACAAATTTTAAGATTTTTTGTTCTAGTTCTGTAAAAAATGCCATAGGTAATTTGATAGGGATTGTATTGAATCTGTAGATTGTTTGGGTAGTATAGTCATTTTCACAATATTGATTCTTCCAACCTAAGAACATTGTATATCTCTCCGTCTGTTGGTATCATCTTTAATTAGTTTCATCAGTGTCATAGTTTTCTGCTTACAGGTCTTTTGTCTCCCTAGGTAGGTTTATTCCTAGGTATTCTTTTTTTTGCAATGGTAAATGGAAGTGTTTCCTTAATTTCTCTTTCAGATTTTTTATCATTAGTATATAGGAATGCAAGAGAATTCTGTGCATTAATTTTTTATCCTGCAACTTTACCCAATTCATTGATTAACTCTAGTAGTTTTCTGGTAGCATCTTTAGGATTCTCTATGTATAGTATCATGTCATCTGCAAAGTGACAGTTTTACATCTTCTTTTCCAATTTGTATTCCTTTTATTTCTTTTTCTTCTGTGATTGCCGTGGCTAGGACTTCCAAAACTATGTTGAATAATAGAGTTGAGAGTGGACATCCTTGTCTTGTTCCTGATCTTAGAGGAAATGCTTTCAGTTTTTCACCATTGAGAATGATGCTTGCTGTGGGTTTGTCGTATATGGCCTTTATTATGGTGAGGTAGGTTCCCTCTATGCCCACTTTCTGGAGAGTTTTTATCATAAATCAGTGTTGAATTTTGTCAAAATCCTTTTCTGTATCTATTGAGATGATCATACGATTTTTATTCTTCAATTTGTTAATATGGTGTATCACATTGATTGATTTGCATTTATTGAAGAATCCATGAATCTCTGGGATAAATCCCACTTAATCATGGTATATGATCCTTTTAATATGTTGTTGGATTCTGTTTGCTAGTATTTTGTTGAGGATTTTTGCATCTATATTCCTCAGTGATATTGGTCTGTAATTTTCTTCTTTGTAGTATCTTTGTCTGGTTTTGGTATCAGGGAGAATGGGTTTCGGAGTGTTGCTTCCTCTGCAATTTTTTGGAAGAGTTTGAGAAGGATGGGTGTTAGCGCTTCTCTAAATGTTTGATGGAATTCATCTGTGAAGCCATCTGGTCCTGGACTTTTGTTTGTTGGAAGATTTTTAATCACAGTTTCAATTTCATTACTTGTGACTGGTCTGTTCATATCTTCTATTTCTTCCTGGGTCAGTCTTGGAAGGTTATACCTTTCTAAGAATTTGTCCATTTCTTCCAGATTGTCCATTTTATTGGCATAGATTTGCTTGTAGAAATCTGTTAGGATGCTTTGTATTTCTGCGGTGTCTGTTGCAACTTCTCCTTTTTCATTTCTAAATTTATTGATTTGAGTCCTCTCCCTCTTTTTCTTGATGAGTCTGGTTAATGGTTTATCAGTTTTGTTTACCTTCTCAAATAACCAGCTTTTAGTTTTATTGATCTTTGCTATTGTTTTCTTTGTTTGTATTTAATTTATTTCTGCTCTGATCTTTATGATTTCTTTCCTTCTGCTAACTTTGGGTTTTGTTTGTTCTTCCTTCTCTAGTTCCTTTAGGTGTAAGGTTAGATTGTTTATTTGAGATGTTTCTTGCTTCCTGAGGTAGGCTTGTATAGCTATAAACTTCCCTCTTAGAACTGCTTTTGCTGCATCCCATAGGTTTTGGACTGTTGTGTTTTCATTGTCATTTGTCTCTAGGTATTTTTTGATTTCCTCTTTGATTTCTTCAGTGATCTCTTGGTTATTTAGTAACGTATTGTTTAGCCTCCATGTGTTTGTGTTTTTTACGTTTTTTCCCCCTGTAATTCGTTTCTAATCTCATAGTATTGTGGTCAGAAAGGATGCTTGATATGATTTCAATTTTCTTAAATTTACTGAGGCTTGATTTGTGACCCAAGATGTGATCTATCCTGGAGAATGTTCCATGTGCACTTGAGAAGAAAGTTTAATCTTCTGTTCTTGGATGGAATGTGCTATAAATATCAATTAAATATATCTGGTCTATTGTGTCATTTAAAGCTTGTGTTTCCTAATCAATTTTCTGTTTGGATAATCTGTCAATTGGTGTAAGTGAGGATTAAAGTCCCCCACTATTATTGTGTTACTGTTTCCTCTTTGATAGCTGTTAGCAGTTGCCTTATGTATTTTTTCCTATGTTAGATGCATATATATTTATAATTTTTATGTCTTCTTCTTGGATTGATCCCTTGATCATTATGTAGTGTCCTTTCTTGTCTCTTTTAACATTCTTTATTTTAAAGTCTATTTTATCTGATATGAGTATTGCTACTGCAGCTTTCTTTTGATTTCCATTTGCATGGAATAAGTTTCTCATCCGCTCACTTTCAGTCTCTACGTGTCCCTAGGTCTGAAGTGGGTCTCTTGTAGATATCATATATATGGGTCTTGTTTTTGTATCCATTCTGTGAGCCTGTGTCTTTTGGTTGGAGCATTTACTCCATTCACGTTTAACGTAATTATTGGTATGTATGTTCCTATGACCATTTTCTTAATTGTTTTGGGTTTGTTTTTGTAGGTCCTTTTCTTCTCTTGTGTTTCTCACTTAGAGAATTTCCTTTAGCATTTGTTGTAGAGCTGGTTTGGTGGTGCTGAATTATCTTAGCTTTTGCTTGTCTGTAAAGCTTTTGATTTCTCCATCAAATCTGAATGAGATCCTTGCTGGGTAGAGTAATCTTGGTTGTAGTTTCTTCCCTTTCATCACTTTAAGTATATCATGCCACTCCCTTCTGGCTTGTAGAGTTTCTGCTGAGAAATCAGCTGTTAACCTTATGGGAGTTCCCTTATATGTTATTTGTCACTTTTCCCTTGCTGCTTTCAATAATTTTTCTTTGTCTTATTTTTTGCCAATTTGATTACTATGTGTCTTGGCGTGTTTCTCCTTGGGTTTGTCCTGTATGGGACTCTCTGCACTTCCTGGACTTCGGTGGCTATTTCCTTTCCCATGTTAGGGAAATTTTCGATTATAATCTCTTCAAATATTTTCTCTGGTTCTTTCTCTCTCTCTTCTCCTTCTGGGACCCCTATAATGTGAATGTGTTGTGTTTAATGTTGTCCCAGAGGTCTCTTAGGATGTCTTCATTTCTTTTCATTCTTTTCTCTTTATTCTGTTCCGCAGCAGTGAACTCCACCATTCTGTTTTCCAGGTCAGTTATCTGTTTTTCTGCCTCAGTTCTTCTGCTATTGCTTCCTTCTAGTGTAGTTTTCATTTCAGTTATTGTATGGTTCATCTCTGTTTGTTTGTTCTTTAATTATTCTAAGTCTTTGTTAAACATTTTTTGCATCTTCTCAATCTTTGCCTCCATTCTTTTTCCAAGGTCCTGGATCATCTTCACTATCATTATTCTGAATTCTTTTTCTGGAAGGTTGCCTATCTCCACTTCATTTAGTTGGTTTTCTGGGGTTTTATCTTGTTCCTTCATCTGGTACATAGCCCTCTGCCTTTTCATCTTGTCTATCTTTCTGTGAATGTGGTTTTTGTTCCACAGGCTGCAGGATTGTAGTTCTCCTTGCTTCTGCTGTCTGCCCTCTGGTGGATGAGGCTATCTAAGAGGCTTGTGCAAGTTTCCTGTTGGGAGGGACTGGTGTTGGGTAGAGCTGGGTGTTGCTCTGGCGGACCGAGCTCAGTATCTCTTTCTCTTTTGTCAATAAGTTCATTTGTGTCATTTTTTAAGGTTCCACATATAAGTGATATCATATGTTTGTCTTTCTGTGTTTGGCTTAATTCACTTAGTATGATAATCTCCAGGTCCGACCATGTTGCTGCAAATGGCATTATTTCATTCTTTTTTATGGCTGAATAATATTCCATTGTAAATATATCTCGCATCCTCTTTATCCATTCATCTGTTGATGGACATTTAGGTTGCTTCCATGTCTTGGCTATTGTAAATAGCATTTCAGTGAACATTGGGGTATGTGTATCTTTTTGAATTATGGTTTTCCCCAGATATATGTCTAGGAGTGAGATTGCAGGATCATATGGTAGCTCTATTTTCAGGTTTTCAAGGAACCTCCATACTGTTTGCTGTAGTGGCTATATCAATTTACATTCCCACCAACAGTGTAGGAGGTTTCCTTTTTCTTCACATCCTCTCCAGCACTTATTATTTGTAGACTTTTTGATGATGGCCATTCTGACCGGTGTGAAGTGATACCTCATTGTAGTTTTGATTTGCATTTCCCTAAAATGACTGTACTACCCAAGGCAATCTACAGATTCAGTGCAATCCCTATCAAATCATGAATGGCATTTTCCACAGAACTAGAACACATAATTTAAAATATTTTATGGAACAATGAAAGACCCTAAATAGCCAAAGAAATCTTGAGAAAGAAAAGCAGAGCTGAGGAATCAGGATCCCTGACTTCCGACTATACTATAAAGCTACAGTCATCAAAACAGTATGGTACTGGCACAAAAACAGAAATATAGATCGATGGAACAGGACAGAAAGCCGAGAAATAAACCCACACATCTATGGTCAATTAATCTACAACAAAGGCGGTAAGAGAATATACAATGGATGAAAGACAGTCTCTTCAATAAGTGGTGCTGGGAAAACTGGACAGCTCCATGTAAAAGAATGAAATTAGAACAACTCTAACACCATGCACAAAAATAAACTCAAAATGTATTAAAGACCTAAATGTAAGACCAGATACTATAAAACTCCTAGAGGAAAACATAGACAGAACACCCTTTAACATAAATTGCAGCAGTATCTTTTTGGATCCGTCTTCTAGAATAATGGAAATAAGAACAAAGATAAACAAAGGGGACCTAATTAAACTTAAAATCTTTTGCACAGCAAAGGAAACCATAAACGAAATGAGAAGACAATGTACAGAATGGGAGAAAATATTTACAAATGATGCAACCAACAAGGGATTAATCTCCAGAACATACAAACGGTCCATACTGCTCAATATCAAAAAACACCCCAACCCAATCAGAAAATGGGTAGAAGATCTAAATAGGCACTTCTCCAAAGAAGACTTACAGATGACCAACAGGCAGATGAAAAAGTGAAAGGATTTTTCTTCACTCTTCTTCAGAGTCACCCCTGAGATGGTCTGTAATACAGTAGTATCTCATTAGTTCCACTGCCCCCATATTATGCAAATCCACCTGTAAAAACAAGGCTGATTTTTTTCTTTCTCTGTCACCTGATTATAGGGAACCTCACATGATTCCATAACTGGAGGCTGAGGAAGGGTGGGCAACACACAGAAGTAGGGATCAGGAGAAACTGATCTATCTGCTCAAGCAACATACTTGTGTTTTCTGATCTGTTAAGGCATGATATTGTATATGTCCTTTCCACTTAAAGATACTGATACTGCATCTTCTTAAACTCATGGCTTGTTGCATCAGCTAATACTGTACCTACTTTGTTATAAAAAAGCCACTTTATATATATATATAAATTTTTTTTTTTTTTGCGATATGCGGGCCTCTCACTGTTGTGGCCTCTCCCGTTCTGGAGCACAGGCTCCGGACGCGCAGGCTCAGTGGCCATGGCTCACGGGCCCAGCCGCTCCGCGGCATGTGGGATCTTCCCGGACCGGGGCACGAACCTGTGTCCCCTGCATCGGCAAGCGGACTCTCAACCACTGCACCACCAGGGAAGCCAAAAAAAGCCAATTTATAATAGTCACTCTGTTTCCTTTAGTCAGGCTTTCAGTCTCTACCAGAGTTTAGTAGAAATAAAATAATTGCTTCTCCAACGAGAATAGTTATCCACACAAGAAAGTAGTTTTTATCTGAAAATTTTGATGCTTATACTGATTCTCCTCTTGGGGCCAACTAGGGACTCCATTAGAGCATCTTAATTTGCCAGAGATACTTTGACTACTGTTGCTTCTACTGTGTTACAAGGCTTAAGTGGAAAAATTAATTGCACCACAGCTTGAATCTGCTGCAGAGTACTGTCGTGCTCTGGGTCCCACTCACAGCTAGCTGATTTATGTGTTAAGTAAAATGTAAGAGCACCACACTCACGTGTGGTTTATGTTGCTTTCTAAGTATAGAGGTCCATCATAGGTTGCACTTTTCAACAACTGGTAGAAATTACAGGGCGGCAACCTGCTTTTTCTTTAGATATCCATGGATAACATGGACCACTGAATCTCTAGAAATTTCACTGATATACTAGAGACTAAATTTTCAGGGAGTTTATCTTCCACCCTCTGACATACTTGACATAAGGCATCTTGACAGCTAGTGTCTGGTACTTCCTATTCACAGGTGCAATCATAATGTCGCCAGTGTTGTGGATCAACATGATATTCTTTGGGATATTAGACAGTTCAAGTCCCTGTGGACAGGCCCTGAGGTAAGACAATAAAGGTGTATTGATGTCCCTGCCAGGTAAAATCCAATTACTTCAAGATACGCCTTGCCAATAGAGAAAAGTTTATTTGCCACATTAATAGCTGCATGCCACATGTCACCGGCTGTGTTGATTTGCTCCAATAAGATACACATCTGGAGGAAAGCTGCAGTGAGAATCACTCTTTGATGACATTAACAATAACCCACAGTCATAGATCCATCCAGCTTTTGCATTGGCCAAATAGGCAATTTAAACAAGGATAGGCTATGAATCATCACCCCTGCATCTTTCAAGTTGTTAATGGTTAAAGTAATCTCTATAATTCACTCAGAAATGTGGTATTGCACTTGGTTTAGTATTTTGGTAAGGAGGAGTAAATTTAGGGATGTCCACTCGGTCTTTCTACCATATTAGCCCTTATTCCATGAGTCAGAAAACCAGCTTGTGGATTTTTTTCCATTTGCTGAGTACAGCTATTTCAACTGCAAATATAAAATTAACATGTGGGAACACTACAGGATGTTTTACTTGATTAACTAGGACGAACACAAGATGGACTCAGGCTGTAGGTCCATTTATTATTGACCTAACTACCACATGGACCCCAGTACTATTTTATTCCTCCACATTTGCATTAATTCAGAGCCAGTGTCCCTAAAGTCTGATTGCTGCTCCTTCCAAGTTCATAGTCATTCTATGTAAATAGCTTCACAGACCCTTGGAAACATCTTGCAGAAATATTTGCAGTATATATTTGTATTAGTATTCTCTTGTTGATGTAACAAATTACCAAAAATTCAGTGGCATTAAAACAACACAAATTTATTATCTTACATTAACATAGGTTAGAAGTCCGATACAGTTCTCACTAGGCTGAAATCAAGGTAAGGCTATGTTCCTTTCTGGCACCTGTAAGGTCAGATCTTAACAAACGGCACCTCGAAACAGAGGAAAGCTTCAAGTGAGCTTTATTAGGGAGCGCTCCCGGGCGAGGTTCACTGGTCCGAGAGAAAGGGGCCAGAGAAGTCGCACCCGGGCGAGGGTTGGGCAAGATTTTATAGGGGAAGAAGAGAAAGGGGTGTGGTGAATCTGGGAGGGCGCAGGGTGTTCCTTATTTGGTGGTCTCTTCGGGTATCGTGGCAATATCTGGTGCCGGCTGCATCAGTCTTGGGACCGTTAGTCCCGCCCCTCGAAGAGCGGGAAGGCTGGGCCAGGTGGAAAGTCCCCAGGTCAGTTCCTGGAACTGGGTGGTCTGGAAAGTCTCCAGGTCAGTTTCTGGAACTGGGTGGTCCAGAGAGTTTCGGTCTGATGCAACCTGTGAATCTGATTGCGTTCTCCTGCCTCGGGCCAGTTGGCCTTACATCCCGACATCTTTGGTGTAATGAGGTGGCGTTCTGATCTCTGGCTACTTCTTGCTGAATGGGGGTGTCGAAAGGGGAGTCGGGCAGCCAGAGGTCCGAGGCTTAAGGGAGACCAGTGGTGGGTTCTGTAGGAAGCAAGGTGTAAGGACCGAGGAGCGTTTGGTTTGGGGCCACCCGAGAGACTTCCTCCATGCGCCTGCGAAGGAACCTAAGAAAACAGGGAGCAAGCATGAACAAGATACAGATGAGAATTAAGGGGCCTAAGATTGGTGTCAGTCAGGTATAGAGGGTGGACCGCCACCAATCGGGCATTGGGGGAGGTGGATTGTCGCTGCCTGCGTTGGAGTTCTCCTTTTAAGCGCCGGAGAGCATCTACATTGTCCTCGACGACCCCTGTCTCGTTGATGTAGTAGCAGCATTCTTCCTGTAGGAAGAGGCACGTACCTCCTTTGTCGGCTGTCAGAAGGTCCAGGGCGCGTCGATTTTGGAGAGCAACTCGGGCTACTGAGGTGGTCTGGCGCTGGAGGGAGGTGATGGAGGCGGCAGAAGCCTCGATGGCTAGCTGGAGTTTCTGTTCTAGGTCACCTAACAGTGTGTGTTAGGGCTCCTCCCCCGACGCCCGCAGCAGTGAGAGAGGAGGAGAGGGAAAGGGAAATGCCTGCGGCCATAGGGAGAAAGATGGCCCTTTGGCCCTTACAGAGGTCGAGGGCCCGCGTGAGTGCTATCAGTTCAGCCCTTTGAGAGGTTGTCCCTTCTGGGAGGCGGTTGGCCTCGATAATGGTTGAGATGGTTACTACCGTGTAGGCCGCCCGGCAGCGTCCGTCGGGGCCGAGTATTGAGCTGCCATCTACCAAGAGGGTGCGGTTCGGCTTTCACAGTGGAGTATCAGAGAGTCCCTCCCTTGGCGGGCTGAGGGCCTCTACCACTTGGGGGCAGGAGTGGGAAGGGGAGGTCCCGGTATCAGAGAGAGGCAAGAGGGAGGCCAGTTTTAGGCAGGGGGAGAGGTCGAGGGAGATAGCAGGGCTTTCAATGAACAGTAGGTGGAACTCCTGGATGCGGGAGGGGCCCAGGAGGGAGAGAGACTTGTGGCCTAGGAGGTCGACCAGCCGTTGGGAGGAAAACACGGTTAGGGTGGGCCAGAGTCAGTTTGTTTCTTTGGTCAGTTCGGCTGCCGCTGCTAGGGCCCGAAGGCACGGTTGCCATCCCCGAATGGCTGGGTCTAGCTGTTTGGAGAGGTAAGCCACGGGGCGGTAGGAAGGCCCTACAGGCCGGGCAAGGAGTCCAGTGGCTATTCCGGCCCGTTCATCCACAAAAAGGTGAAAAGGTCGGTTTGGGTTGGGCAGAGAACGGGGAGGAGAAGATAGCAGAGCGTTAGGGAGGGTGAGAGAGGCCCGTGGAACGGCGGAAGGAGAGGTGGGGGTGCTTGGGGGGCTTCTTTAGCGGCTAGGTGTAAGGGTCTGGCGAGGAGAGCCAAGTTAGGGATCCAGTGCCGGAAAAATCCTATAAGGCCCAAAAAGGAGAGAATTTGTTCTGCTGTTTCCGGAGGCTGGAGGTCACGGATAATCCGGGTGCGGTCGGCTGTTAGACCTTTTGTGGTAGGGGT
The DNA here is from genome assembly GCF_000442215.2 of Lipotes vexillifer. Taxonomy (NCBI): domain Eukaryota; kingdom Metazoa; phylum Chordata; class Mammalia; order Artiodactyla; family Lipotidae; genus Lipotes; species Lipotes vexillifer. The sequence continues at coordinate 1,556,696 of NW_006784237.1, forward strand.
AAGGTGGAGCCCCAGGTAGGTTACCGAAGATACAGATAACTGAGCCTTGGCTGGGGAGACCCGATAACCGTGACAGCCAAGGTAACTGAGGAGATCTTCAGTATGTTGTCCTGAGAGGCTGAGAGACGGGCTACAAAGGAGGAGGTCATCTACATATCGAAGGAGTGTGCTGGGGGTAAGGGAGCAGGAAGTGAGGTCCCGTGCCAGCGCCTGACCGAAGAGGTGAGGACCGTCGCGGAAGCCCTGGGGAAGAACTGTCCAGGTGAGCTGGCTGGAAGCATGAGTATCCGGATCCGTCCAGGTAAAGGCGAAGAGGAAATAGGAGTCGGGATGTACGGGGAGAGTGAAAAAGGCATCCTTGAGATCCAGAACCGTAAAGTGGGCTGTGGATGGGGGGATATGGGAGAGCAAGGTGTATGGGTTTGGTACTACCGGGTGGAGAGGAATTATGGCCTCATTGATTAGTCGGAGGTCCTGGACCAGGCGATAATCCCCAGAGGCCTTGCGGACAGGCAGGATGGGGGTGTTGCAGGGAGAGTCAGTGGGGATAAGGAGTCCCTGGTTTAGGAGTCTGGTGATAACAGGTTGTAGGCCCCTAAGGTGAGTCTCAGAGATGGGAAATTGGGGCCTTGATGGAAAATTGAAGGGGTCCTTTAGGCAGATGAGGACGGGGGGGAATGGTGTGTTGCTATTATGGGCTTAGAGGTATCCCAGACTTGGGGATTGATTGAGTTCGGTGTGATTGGAAGAGGGGGATAGGAGGGGGAGGGTTCTAGAGACAGGCCGAGAAGAGGAAGCAGGAGTTGGGAGGAGGGGACCTTAGGGTCAAGTCTAACCAGCTGGAGGGAGGCCCCTAAGTGGAAAAGGACATCTCGGCCTAGCAAGGGAACTGGGCAGGGTGGTATGACTAAGAAGGAATGAGTAAAAGGGAGTCCTTCGATATGACATGGGAGTGGACCGGTCTGGAGTGGGAAGGATGGTTTGCCATCAATACCCATGACCGAGATCTGGGAAGGAGAAACTGGCCCGGAATAAGTAGGCAGGACCGAATAGGTAGCCCCCGTGTCCACCAGAAATGAGATGGACTTACCGTTACCCTGGGCTCAGCGAGGGTGATGGGGGTCTTTGAGTCCAGGTGCCCTCAGTCGTCAGCCAATCCCAGCAGTTCGAGTGGTAATGCCATTGGGTCGGCCTGCCCCCCGCGTGGAGACGCGGAGGGAGGGACAGTCATAGGGCAGTCACTCTTCCAGTGGCCCGTTAGCCTGCAGCTGGGACAGGGCTTAGAAGGAGGTCGGGGATTGGGACATTGGCGAGCCCAGTGGCCTTCTTTTCCGCATTTGAAGCAGGCCCCCAGCGGGATTGCCTTTTGCGGACCCCGTGGATGCTGTGATCCATGGGAGATGGCCGGCCTTAGGGCAGCTACAATAGCTTGGGTTTGGAGGGCCACCTTCTGGTGCATCCGAGCCTGTCAGCTGGATTCTGCCAAATCCTCACGGCCATTGTAGACTTTAAAGGCCATCTTTACCAGATCTCGAATAGGGGTTTGAGGGCCGTCTTCTGCCCGTTTTAATTTCTTTCGGATGTCCGGGGCTGATTGGGTGATAAAATGGGTGGCTAGGACCGCTGCCCCTGGCGGGGTGTCGGGATCCAGACGGGTGTAGAGAGTGAAGGCTTCTGTAAGGCGATTGAGAAAGATAGCTGGATTTTCATTAGGTTCTTGGGTTATCTCTTTTAGTTTTTCAAAATTGACTACCTTATGAGCGGCAGCCTGCATGCCAGCCAGGAGGCATTGGATCATGAGGTCGCGTTTACGACGGCCATCTTGGCCATCCTGTTAAGTCCAGCCTGGATCGGTGCCAGGTACGGCAGTCGCTCCGACAGGCATGGAGTTGTCGGTAAGGTGAACCTGATCTGCATGGTTTCGGGCAGCAGTTTGAATTCTTTCCCTTTCATCAGGGGTTAAGGTAGAGGACAGAATCACAAATATATCGTGCCAGGTTAGATCGTAAGCTTGAGAGAGGTAGCGAAATTCTTTGATGTAGTGGAAGGACTCGGCAGAGAAGGAGCCTAATCGTTTTTCAATTCGAGAGAGATCTTGGAGAGAAAAGGGAACATGAACTCTAACTAATCCGTCCGCTCCTGCTCCCTCCCTCAGAGGGCAGAGGAGGTTTGGACCTTGGGAGTCGTGAGAGCGTGTATGTGCACTAATTGGCGAAGCAAGGGGCGTGGGAGGAGAAACCGTTGAGGGAGGCGGGGGAGCGGCTGGAGGGGCCGGAGCGGTTTCGGGAGGAGGAGGGACCGGTTCAGGGTAGGGTGGAGGTTGGAGAGGAGTTCTGAAGTGGGGAGTGGTAAGAGATTCGGGAGGGTCGGTTAGTGGGGAGGAATCAAAAGTCCAAGGGGATTGAGGTTTTGGATGGAGATGTTTGTTTGGCAAGGAGGATTTGAGAGGTAGAACAGTTGATGCAAAGGGAGGGGCGAGAGCACAAATACCAAAAAACCTGGACATAGGGGACCTCAGACCATTTGCCCGTCCTGCGGCAGTAATTATCTAGATCATGGAGGATGTTAAAATCGAAAGGCCCTTCAGGAGGCCATTTGGATTGATTGTCTAGAGGATAAGCCGTCGGCGACGGAGACCTTGGGAGAAGCCCAGGGCTGTAAAATTGGCTAGGAGACACCCCAGGGGCGTCTTAGGATGTGGTTTCGATTGTCAGGTTCCCATGACCCCCAGTCTGTCCCTGAGTGAATGGAGAGGGAGAGAGGCGTCCCTGGTCTCAGTCTCCAATTCACGGCAGGTCGGAGGGCGGTCAGGCGATTGGGACGTCTCCACAGTTGCCCGAGGCCCGAAGAGAGGACGGAGGAGTCCCTGACGCGGCCGCGATTAGGGACAGGGAGTCCGGTGGGCCGGAACTCTGGGGGTCGGAGGGAACGAGGGAGGGGGGCTTACCCCGTTTTCTGCCGGATCGGGTGGATGAGTAGAGGTTCCCTGGTTGTCTCCTGGGGGAGGGGAGGAGCGGTCCGCGCGGTAACCCGCGGGGCTTGGTACCCCTCCCAGGTTTCGGCACCAAATGTAAGCTCGGATCTTAACAAATGGCACCGCGAAACAGAGGAAAGCTTCAAGTGAGCTTTATTAGGGAGCGCTCCCGGGCGAGGTTCACTGGTCCGAGAGAAAGGGGCCAGAGAAGTCGCACCCGGGCGAGGGTTGGGCAAGATTTTATAGGGGAAGAAGGGAAAGGGGTGTGGTGAATCTGGGAGGGCGCAGGGTATTCCTTATTTGGTGGTCTCTTCGGGTATCGCGGCAATATCTGGTGCCGGTTGCATCAGTCTTGGGACCATTAGTCCCGCCCCTCGAAAGGCGGGAAGGCTGGGCCGGGTGGAACGTCTCCAGGTCAGTTTCTGGAACTGGGTGGTCCGGAGAGTTTCGGTCTGATACAACCTGTGAATCTGATTGCGTTCCCCTGCCTCGGGCCAGTTGGCCTTACAGCACCTTTAAGAGAAAATATTTCCTTGCATTTTCCAGCTCTAGAGGTTGCCCACATTCCTGGCTCCCTTCCTCCATCTTCAAAGGCAGCAATGTTTCATCTCTCTGGCCATTCTTCCTTGTAATATTTCCCTTTGACTCTCTGATCTCTTTTTAGCCTCCCCTTCCAATTTAAGGACTCTTTTAGTTACACTGAATTAATCTGGATAAGGCAGAAAAATCACCCTTTTTAAAGGTCAGCTCACTGGAAATCTTAATTCCATATGCAATCTTAATTCTGTTTTGCCATATAGTCTAACATAGTCCATATAATCTAACATAGTGACAGTTTTCCTGGATTAGGACAAAGACGTCTTTGGGGGTTCATTATTCTGCCTACCACAATACTATAATCTTATTGCAGAGTACTTCCTCAAAGACATCAGACTCCCCTTCTATAAGGGACTGCTAATTGGGTGAGAAGCCATGACTATCTATGTTGACAGTTCAAATAAGCTGACTGCTCACCATGCCTAGAGAATATTTGTTTATACACAGGCATACCTTGGAGATATCGCAGGTTCAGATCCAGATCAACGCAATAAAGCGAATACCACAATAAAGTGAGGGACATAGTTCTTTTAGTTTCCCAGTACATATAAAAGTTACGTTTACACTTTACTGTAGTCTATGAAGTGTACAATAGCATTATATCTAAAAGACAATGTACATACCTTAATTTTAAAATACTTTATTGCTAAAAAATACAAATCATCATCTGAGCCTTTAGTGAGTCATAATCTTTTTGCTGGTGGAGGGTCTTACCTCCATGTTGATGGCTGCTGACTGATGCTCAGGGCAGTGGCTGCTGAAGGCTGGGGTTGCTGTGGCAGTTTCTTAAAATAAGACCACAGTGAAGTTGCCACATTAGTTGACTCTTCCTCTCACTAACAATATCTTTGCCACTTACAATGCCCTTTGATAGAATTTTACTCACAGAACTTTCAAAATGGCAGCAATCCTCTCAAACACTGCCCCTACTCTATCAAATAAATTTACATAATATTCTAAATCCTTTATTTTCATTTCAAAAATATTTGTAGTATCTTCACCAGAAGTAGATTCCATGTCAAGAAACCACTTTCTATGCTTATCCATAAGAAGCACCCCCTCACCTGTTCAAGTTTTATCATGAGATTGCAGCAACTCAGTCACATGTTAAGGCTCCACTTTTTTTTTTAACATCTTTATTGGACTATAATTGCTTTACAGTGTGGTGTTTGTTTCTGCTGTATAACAAAGTGAATCAGCTCTATGCGTATGTATATCCCCATATCCCCTCCCTCTTGGAGCTCCCTCCCACCCTCCTTATCCCACCCCTCTAGGTGGTTGCAAAGCTATTTCCACCACATTTGCAGTAATTTTTTCCAAAGTCATCCATGAGGGTTGGTATCAACTTCTTCCAAACTCCTAATTAATGTTTTTATTGGGACCTCTTCCCATGAATCACTAATATTCTTCATGGCATCTAGATTGGTGACTCCTTTCCATAGAGTTGTCAATTGACTTTGCCCAGATCCATCAGATCCACTATCTATGTCAGCTATAGCCTTATGAGATGTATTTCATAAATAATAAAATTTGAGAGTCAAAATGACTCCTTTATCTACAGGCTGCAGAGTGGATGTTGTGTTAGCAGGCATGAAAACAACATGAATCTCATTGTACATCTCTATCAGAGCTCTTGGCTGACCAGGTGCATTGTCAGTGAGTAGTAATATTTTGTAAGGAATCTTTTTTTCTAAGCGGTACATCTCAACAGTGGGCTTATTCAGTTAACCATGTTGCCAACAGATGTACTGTCATTGAGACTTTGTTGCTCCATTTATTGAGAACAGGCAGAGTAGATTTAGCGTAACTCTTCAGGGCCCTGGGATTTTTGGAATGGTAAATGAGCATTGACTTCAGCTTCAAGTCACCAGCTACCTTAGCCCCTAACAAGAGAGTCAGCCTGTCCTTTGAAACTTTGAAGCCGGGCATTGACTTCTCTTTGGCTATGAAAGTCTTAGGTGGCATGCTCTTCCAGTAGGAGGTTGTTTTGTCTGCGTTGAAATCTGCTGTTTAGAGTAGCCACCTTCACTAATGATCTCAGCTGGATCTTCAGAATAACTTGCTGCAGCTTCTACACCAGCACTTGCTGCGTCACCTTGCACTTCAGTGTTATGGAGACAGCTTCTTTCCTTAAACCTCATGAATCAACCTCAGCTAACTTCAGACTTTTCTCTGCAGCTTCTTTACCTCTCTCAGCTTTCATAGGATTGAAGAGAGTTAGGACCTTGCTCTGGATTAGGCTTTGGCATAAGAGAATGTTGTAGCTGGTTTGATCTTCTAACTAGACCACTGAAACTTTCTTCTTATCAGCAATAGGGCCCTTTCACTTTCTTATCATCATGTATTCACCAGACGAGCACTTTTAATTTCCTTCAAGAACTTTTCCTTTGCATTCACTTGGCTGTTTGGCACAGGAAGCCTAGTTTTTTGCCCTATCTCAGCTTTGTACATGCCCTATCTCAGCTTTGTACATGCCCTCCTCACTAAGCTAATTTATTTCTATCTTTTGACTTAAAGTGAGAGCTGTACAACCCTTCCTTTCATTTGAACACTTAGAGACCATTGTAGAGCTATTCATTGGTCTAGTTTCAATATTGCTGTGTCTCAGGGAATAGAGAGGCTTGAGGAGAGGGAGAGAGATGGGGGAAATGGCTGGTTGGTGGAGCAGTCAGAATACACACAATATTTATCAGTTAAGTTCACAGCCATCTTGTAAGGGTGCAGTTCATGTCTCCCCGAAGCAATGACAATATGGTAGTCACATCAAAGGTCACCCGGTCACCATAACAAACATAATAATAATGAACAGTTTGAAATATTTTGAGAATTGAAAAAATGTGACACAGAGACATGAGGTGAGCAATTGCTGCTCGAAAAATGGTGCTGATTGATAGAATTTCTCCATGTAGGGTTTCCACAAAACGTCAACTTGTAAAGAACACAATATCTGGGAAGCTCAGTACTCCAAAGGGCAATAAAACCAAAGACACCTGTAGATGAAGCAGCACTTTAGTGAGCTGACCATCTGTTTCATTCCTTGGCTCTCACCATAAATCATAAACCACTCGCACGGATTCCTTTATGTCAAAATATTCTTATCTCCACCTTATCCATGATGCCTATCACAGTGTTGGTGCCCACATTGTTTCTCATGGCTACTTACTCTTACCTGGACTCCTTGCTCCAGAATTCCATCATCTCTTTTGAATTCAGGAAGCTCATTTTAAAGGCAGCATTTCTCACTATCAGTCCTAGCCTAAGGGACAGCCATCATGGAGATTTTATGGATGCTGTCTCTCTTGTGATTATTTAATTTTGTAATGCTTTAGAGAGTGCAGTGTCCACTGGGTCCTCCTGGTGGTTAAAGTCAAGGAAACGGTGTTCTATTTCTAAATAATAACTTCAATCCACTACTTGCATCTCTCTGTCTTGATTGCTTCCTACAAATTAGGCCAGGGAAATTCTGTCATTGAAATTTTATTGAATTAAAGTCATCATTAAAACCATGATTCGGTCAATCAAACTAATAACCTGTTAGGGTCACTTCCAGCTGTTCACAGTAACACATTAAACCAAGAATCTTGGGGACTTCCGGGAAGATGGCAGAAGAGTAAGACGCAGAGATGCCCTTCCTCCCCACAGATACACCAGAAATACATCTACTCGTGGAAGAACTCCTACAGAACACCTACTGAATGCTGGCAGAAGACGTCAGACCTCCCAAAAGGCAAGAAACCCCCCACGTACCTGGGTAAGACAAAAGAAAAAAGAATAAACAGAGAAAAGAATAGGGACGGGACCTGCACCAGTGGGAGGGAGCTGTGAAGGAGGAAAGGATTCCACACACTAGAAGCCCCATCGCGGGCAGAGACTGCAGGTGGCAGAGGGAGAAATCTTCGGAGCCGCAGAGGAGAGCGCAGCCACAGGGGCGCGGAGGGCAAAGCGGAGAGATTCCCGCACAGAGGATCGGTGCCGACCAGCACTCAACCAGCCAGAGAGGCTTGTCTACTCACCCGCCGGGGCGGGCGGGGCTGGGAGCTGAGGCTCGGGCTTCGGTCGAAGCACAGAGAGAGGACTGGGGTTGGCGGCGTGAACACAGCCTGCAGGGGGTTAGGGTGCCACGGCTGGCCGGGAGGGAGTCCAGGAAAAGCCTGCAGCTGCCAAAGAGGCAAGAGCCTTTTTCTTCCCTCTTTGTTTCCTGGTGCGCGAGGAGAGGGGATTAAGAATGCTGCTTAAAGGGGCTCTAGAGACGGGCGGGAGCCACGGCTAAAAGTGCGGAACCCAGAGATGGGCGCGAGCCGCAGCTAAAAGCACGGACCCCAGAGACCGGCGGGAGACGCTAAGGCTGCTCCGCCACCAAGGGGCCTGTGTGCGAGCACTGGTCACAATCCGCACCCCTCTTCCTGGGAGCCTGTGCAGCCTGCCACTGCCAGGTTCCCGGGATCCAGGGACAACTTCCCCGGGAGAATGCACGGCGCGCCTCAGGGCCGTGCAACATCACGCCAGCCTCTGCTGCTGCAGGCCCACCCCGCACGCCGCACCCCTCCCTGCGCCCAGCCTGAGTGAGCCAGAGACCCCGAATCAGCGGATCCTTTAACCCTGTCCTGTCTGAGCAGAAAACAGACGCCCTCCAGCGCCCTACACGCAGAGGCGGGGCCAAATCCAAAGCTGAGCTCCTGGGAGCTGTGCGAACAATGAAGAGAAAGGGAAATCTCTCCCAGCAGCCTCAGAAGCAGCGGATTAAAGCTCCACAATCAACTTGATGTACCTGCATCTGTGGAATACATGAATAGACAACGAATCATTCCAAATTGAGGAGGTGGACTTTGAGAGCAAGATTTATATGATTTTTTTCCCCTTTTCCTCTTTTTGTGAGTGCATATGTGTATGCTTCTGTGTCAGATTTTGTCTGTATAGCTTTGCTTCCACCATTTGTCCTAAGGTTCTATCCGTCCCTTTTTTATTTCTAAATAAATATTTTTTAATTTAATAACTTTATTATAGTTTATTTTACTCTATCTTTCTTTTTTCCTTCCTTCCCTCCTTCCTTCCTCCCTCCCTTTCTTTCCTTTCCTTTTCTTCCTTCCTTGCCTCCTTTCTTTCTTTCTCTCTTTCTCTCTTTCTTCCTACTTCTACTAATTCTTTCTCTCTACTTTTTCTCCCTTTTATTCTGAGCCGTGTGGATGAAAGGCTCTTGGTGCTGCAGCCAGGAGTCCGTGCTGTACGTCTGAGGTGGGAGAGCCAACTTCAGGACACTGGTCAACAAGAGACCTCCCAGCTCCCCGTAATATCAAACAGCAAAAATCCCCCAGAGATCTCCATCTTAAAACCAGCACCCAGCTTCACTCAACGACCAGCAAGCTACAGTGCTGGACAATGTATGCCAAACAACTAGCAAAACAGGAACACAACCCCACCCATTAGCAGAGAGGCTGCCTAAAATCATAATAAGTCCACAGCCCCCCCAAAACACACCACCAGACATGGACCTGCCCACCAGAGAGACAAGATCCAGCCTCATCCACCAGAACACAGGCACTAGTCCCCTATCCCAGGAAGCCTACACAACCCACTGAACCAACCTTAGACACTGAGGACAGACACCAAAAACAATGGGAACTACAAACCTGCAGCCTGCAAAAAGGAGACCCCAAATACAGTAAGATAAGCAAAATGAGAAGACAGAAAAACACACAGCAGATGAAGGAGCAGGATAAAAACCCAGCAGACCTAACAAATGAAGAGGAAATAGGCAGTCTACCTGAAAAAGAATTCAGAATACTGATAGTAAAGATGATCCAAAATCTTGGAAATAGAATAGACAAAATTCAAGAAACACTTAACAAGGACCTAGAAGAACTAAAGAGGAAACAGTCAATGATGAACAACACAATGAATGAAATGAAAAATACTCTAGATGGGATCAATAGTAGAATAACTGAGGCAGAAGAACGGATAAGCGACTGGGAAGATAAAATAGTGGAAATAACTACTGCAGAGCAGAATAAAGAACAAAGAATGAAAAGAACTGAGGACAGTCTCAGAGACCTCTGGGACAATGTTAAACGCACCAACATTCGAATTATAGGGGTTCCAGAAGAAAAAGAGAAAAAGGAAGGGACTGAGAAAATATCTGAAGAGATTATAATTGAAAACTTCCCTAATATGGGAAAGGAAATAGTCAAGTCCAGGAAGCACAGAGAGTCCCATACAGGATAAATCCAAGGAGAAATAGGCCAAGACACATATTAATCAAACTGTCAAAAATTAAATACAAAGAAAGCATATTAAAAGCAGCAAGGGAAAAACAACAAGTAACACATAAGGGAATCCCCATAAGGTTAACAGCTGATCTCTCAGCAGAAACTCTGCAAGCCAGAAGGGAGTGGCAGGATATACTGAAACTGATGAAGGAGAAAAACCTGCAACCAAGATTACTCTACCCAGCAAGGATCTCATTCACATTTGATGGAGAAATTAAAACCTTTACAGACAAGCAAAAGCTGAGAGAGTTCAGCACCACCAAAACAGCTTTACAACAAATGCTAAAAGAACTTCTCTAGGCAAGAAACACAAGAGAAGGAAAAGACCTACAATAACGAACCCAAAACAATTAAGAAAATGGGAATAGGAACATACGTATCAATAACTACCTTAAATGTAAATCGACTAAATGCTCCCACCAGAAGACACAGATTGGCTGAATGGATACAAAAACAAGACCATATATATGCTGTCTACAAGAGACCCACTTCAGACCTAGAGACACATACAGACTGAAAGTAAGGGGTTGGAAAAAGATATTCCATGCAAATGAAATCCAAAAGAAAGCTGGAGTAGCAATTCTCATCTCAGACAAAATAGACTTTAAAATAAAAACTATCAGAAGAGACAAAGAAGGACACTACATAATGATCAAGGGATCTATCCAAGAAGAAGATATAACAGTTGTAAATATTTATGCACCCAACATAGGAGCACCTCAATACATAAGGCAAAAACTAGCAGCCATAAAAGGGGAAATCGACAGTAACACATTCATAGTAGGGGACTTCAACACCCCACTTTCACCAATGGACAGATCATCCAAAATGAAAATAAATAAGGAAACACAAGCTTTAAATGATACATTAAACAACATGGACTTAATTGATATTTATTGGGCACTCCATCCAAAAGCAACAGAATACACATTTTTCTCAAGTGCTCATGGAACATTCTCCAGGATAGATCATATCTTGGGTCACAAATCAAGCCTTGGTAAATTTAAGAAAATTGAAATTGTATCAAGTATCTTTTCCGACCATAACGCTATGAGACTAGATATCAATTACAGGAAAAGATCTGTAAAAAATACAAAGACATGGAGGCTAAACAATACACTACTTAATAACGAAGTGATCACTGAAGAAATCAATGAGGAAATCAAAAAATACCTAGAAACAAATGACAATGGAGACACGACGACCCAAAACCTATGGGATGCAGCAAAAGCAGTTCTGAGAGGGAAGTTTATAGCAATACAAGCCCACCTTAAGAAACAGGAAACATCTCAGACAAACAACCTAACCTTGCAGCTAAAGCAATTAGAGAAGAACAAAAACCCCTCAAAGTTAGCAGAAGGAAAGAAACCATAAAAATCAGATCAGAAATAAATGAAAAATAAGTGAAGGAGACGATAGCAAAGATCAATAAAACTAAAAGGTGGTTCTCTGAGATGATAAACAAAATAGATAAACCATTAGCCAGACTCATCAAGAAAAAAAGCGAGAAGACTCAAATTAATAGAATTGGAAATGAAAAAGGAGAAGTAACAACTGACACTGCAGAAATAAAAAAGATCACGAGAGATTACTACAAGCAACTCTATGCAAATAAAATGGACAACCTGGGACAAATGGACAAATTCTTAAAAATGCACAACCTGCCAAGACTGAATCAGGAAGAAATAGAAAATATGAACAGACCAATCACAAGCACTGAAATTGAAACTGTGATTAAAAATCTTCCAACAAACAAAAGCCCAGGACCAGATGGCTTCACAGGCGAATTCTATCAAACATTTAGAGAAGAGCTAACACCTATCCTTCTCAAACTCTTCCAAAATATAGCAGAGGGAGGAACACTCCCAAACTCATTCTACGAGGCCACCATCACCTTGATACCAAAACCAGACAAGGATGTCACAAAGAAAGAAAACTACAGGCCAATATCACTGATGAACATAGATGCAAAAATCCTCAACAAAATACTAGCAAACAGAATCCAACAGCACATTAAAAGGATCATACACCATGATCAAGTGGGGTTTATTCCAGGAATGCAAGGATTCTTCAATATACGCAAATCTATCAATGTGATTAACCATATTAACAAATTGAAGGAGAAAAACCATATGATCATCTCAATAGATGCAGAGAAAGCTTTTGACAAAATTCAACACCCATTTATGATAAAAACCCTGCAGAAAGTAGGTGTAGAGGGAACTTTCCTCAATATAATAAAGGCCGTATATGACAAGCCCACAGCCAACATCATCCTCAATGGCGAAAAACTGAAAGCATTTCCACTAAGGTCAGGAACAAGACAAGGTTGCCCACTCTCACCACTCTTATTCAACATAGTTTTGGAAGTTTTAGCCACAGCAATCAGAGAAGAAAAGGAAATAAAAGGAATCCAAATCGGAAAAGAAGAAGTAAAGCTGTCACTGTTTGCAGATCATGTGACACTATACATAGAGAATCCTAAAGATGCTACCAGAAAACTACTAGAGCTAATCATTGAATCTGGTAAAGTAGCAGGATACAAAATTAATGCACAGAAATCTCTGGCATTCCTATACACTAATGATGAAGAATCTGAAAGTGAAATCAAGAAAACACTCCCATTTACCATTGAAAGAAAAAGAATAAAATATCTAGGAATAAACCTACCTAAGGAGACAAAAGGCCTCTATGAAGAAAATTATAAGACACTGATGAAAGAAATTAAAGATGATACAAATAGATGGAGAGATATACCATGTTCCTGGATTGGAAGAATCAACATTGTCAAAATGACTCTACTACCCAAAGCAATCTACAGATTCAATGCAATCCCTATCAAACTACCACTGGCATTTTTCACAGAACTAGAACAAAAAATTTCACAATTTGTATGGAAACACAAAAGACCCCGAATAGCCAAAGCAATCTTGAGAACAAAAAATGGAGCTGGAGGAATCAGGCTGCCTGACTTCAGACTATACTACAAAGCTACAGTAATCAAGACAGTATGGTACTGGCACAAAAACAGAAAGATAGATCAATGGAATAGGATAGAAAGCCCAGAGATAAACCCACGTGCACATATGGACACCTTATCTTTGATAAATGTGGCAGGAACATACAGTGGAGAAAGGACAGCCTCTTCAATAAGTGGTGCTGGGAAAACTGGACAGGTACATGTAAAAGTATGAGATTAGATCACTCCCTAACACCATACACAAACATAAGCTCCAAATGGATTAAAGACCTAAATGTAAGGCCAGAAACTATCAAACTCTTAGAGGAAAACATAGGCAGAACACTATGACATCAATCACAGCAAGATCCTTTTTGACCCATCTCCTAGAGTAATGGAGATAAAAACAAAAATAAGCAAATGGGACCTAATGAAACTTCAAAGCTTTTGCACAGCAAAGGAAACCATAAGCAAGACCAAAAGACAACCCTCAGAATGGGAGAAAATATTTGCAAATGAATCAACTGACAAAGGATTAATCTCCAAAATTTACAGGCAGCTCATGCAACTCAATAACAAAAAAATAAACAACCCAATCCAAAAGTGGGCAGAAGACCTAAATAGACATTTCTCCAAAGAAGATATACAGACTGCCAACAAACACATGGAAGAATGCTCAACATCACTAATCATTAGAGAAATGCAAATCAAAACTACAATGAGATATCATCTCACACCAGTCAGAATGGCCATCATCAAAAAATCTAGAAACAATAAATGCTGGAGAGGGTGTGGAGAAAAGGGAACACTCCTGCACTGCTGGTGGGAATGTGAGTTGGTTCAGCCACTATGGAGAACAGTATGGAGGTTCCTTAGAAAACTACAAATCGAACTACCATATGACCCAGCAATCCCACTACTGAGCTTATACCCTGAGGAAACCAAAATTCAAAATACCCTGATGTACCAAAATGTTCATTGCAGCTCTATTTACTATAGCCTGGAGATGGAAATAACCTAAGTGCCCATTGTCGGATGAATGGATAAAGAAGATGTGGCATGTATATACAATGGAATATTACTCAGCCATAAAAAGAAACGAAATTGAGCTATTTGTAATGAGGTGGATAGACCTAGAGTCTGCCATACAGAGTGAAGTAAGTCAGAAAGAGAAGGACAAATACCGTATGCTGACACATATATATGGAATTTACGAGAAAAAAAAATGTCATGAAGAACCTAGGGGTAAAACAGGAATAAAGACACAGACCTACTGGAGAACAGACTTGAGGATATGGGGAGGGGGAAGGGAGAGCTGTGATAGGGCGAGAGAGAGACATGGACATATATATACTAACAAACGTAAGGTAGATGGCCAGTGGGAAGCAGCCGCATGGCACAGGGAAACCGGCTCGGTTCTTTGTGGCTGCCTGGAGGGGTGGGATAGGGAGGGTGGGAGGGAGGGAGACAAAGAGGGAAGAGATATGGGAACATATGTATATGTATAACTGACTCACTCTGTTATAAAGCAGAAACTAACACACCATTTTAAAGGAATTATACCCCAATAAAGTTGTTTAAAAAAAAAAAGAATGGAAGGACTAATCTATTTATTTATTATTTTAAGTTTTTATTTATTTATTTGGCTGTGCCGGGTCTTAGTTGCAGGATGCATGATCTTTAGTTGCAGCACGTGGGATCTAGTTCCCTGACCAGGGATTAAACCCAGGCCCCCTGCACTGGGAGCATGGAGTCTTAACCACTGGACCACCAGGGAAGTCCCAGACTAATCTATTTAGACAGGAGAAGAGAGGCTATTTCTGCCTGCAAAGGGAGCTTAGAAATATTTAGAGGTTCAAGTTTCATCAGAGCTTATCTAAAACAATCCAATAAAAAAGATCAGAATCTCACTCATTCCAAATAATGTCCTAAATTAAACAAATAATGACTTGCTTAGGTTGTGTTTTCAACTTGAGTTTTGATTGTGAAATATGCATATTTATTTTTTGATATAATCCTAAACCACGTATTCTCTGAGGTTTCTAAAACAGGAATCTGAAAACAAAACTATAGCCCAGAGCCCATGCTGAGAATGGTTTACGGGGTTAGAAAAAGAAGTAAAAAGATTATGTAACATAGACTGTCCCAGAAGTCCTGAAATTTTTACTATCTGACCCTTTATAGAAAATAAGTTGCTGAACCTTGAACAAGAAAAAAAAAGTGATTATTTTAAGGTTATGCAGAAGGCCTGGGGTTTCCGCTGACACTGCCTTAATGTAAGCATTATAAATCCAGTTCCTTTTCTGCACACTCCAGCACTTTCATAAGTAGTCATCCTGCTTCTCAGACTTCGTAGTCGTTATTATGTCTCTACTGTCAAGTAGAACAACTATTTGGCCTCCTGAGACTTGCAGGCAACCAACTCTTCACCCAAGCATTTATAGATCATAAATTTCATAAAATCACACATTACCAGTATCCCATTTGCCCTAGAAAATATATTATCAAAGTATTAATACTAAAAGAACAAAACAATCTCATAATCTCATATTGAGAGTCTTGGTACTAGAAACTCTATCAGTCAGAATCTGGTCAGAAAATGGAAAGCATCACATGTATTTCAAACAGAGGTAATTTAATATAAGAAGCTATTTACCTGTATAATGGAAGAACATAGAAATAACCCAGAAACAAGGAAATCAAAAACAAGCAGTAGCAGGAATTCCCTCACACCTCTATGACTATAAAGATAAAAGGAAAAGATGAGCTCAGGAGCAGGTCCATCACACAGAAGCAGGAATTATAGTGAGTCTGTCTTTCAAGACCTGAGATTATGGAGCTCAGCATTGTTCAGCAGTTGATGGACCAACGGCGGTGGTGTTAAGGAATGTAACTGCTTTTGTTGATGCTGTTTAAAGCAGGTGAGTGGGGATATCCTGCCTTTTCCTTTCCTTCCTGCCTTGCAGTCTTCTTATATACCTGTGTAGACTAAAGCTATTTGGAAATGGAAAGCAAGGAAATCTGGCAAATGCTATTCCCTTCTAGAAAGAGGAAGGCAGAGAAACATGGGAATTGGACATGAAACAGAAAAATAGCTGTCATGTTTGTTTTGTAACCAGCAACATGCTAAAAAGTCTCTTATTCTAATAATTTATCAGTATATTCTGCTTCACTCTGTATAATGTATAATACTATATTTTGTGTTTAATAATTATTTTCCAATACATACACTATCATTTCTTTTTCTTGACTTACTGAACTCAGTAGGATTTTTTTTTTCTTTTTTTTTTTTCTTTTTCTTTTTCTTTTTATTTTTTTTAACATATTTATTGGGGTATAATTGCTTTACAATGGTGTGTTAGTTTCTGCTTTATAACAGAGTGAGTCAGTTATACATATATATATGTTCCCATATCTCTTCCCTCTTTGTCTCCCTCCCTCCCACCCTCCCTATCCCACCCCTCCAGACAGCCACAAAGAACCGAGCCGGTTTCCCTGTGCCATGCGGCTGCTTCCCACTGGCTATCTACCTTACGTTTGTTAGTATATATATGTCCATGTCTCTCTCTCGCCCTAACACACCTCACCCTTCCCCCTCCCCATATCCTCAAGTCTGTTCTCCAGTAGGTCTCTGTCTTTATTCCTGTTTTACCCCTAGGTTCTTCATAACATTTTTTTTTCTTAAATTCCATATATATGTGTTAGCATACGGTATTTGTCCTTCTCTTTCTGACTTACTTCACTCCGTATAACAGACTCTAGATCTATCCACCTCATTACAAATAGCTCAATTTCGTTTCTTTTTATGGCTGAGTAATATTCCATTGTATATATGTGCCACATCTTCTTTATCCATTCATCCTATGATGGACACGTAGGTTGCTTCCATCTCCTGGCTATTGTAAATAGAGCTGCAATGAACATTTTGGTACATGACTCTTTTTGAATTATTATAAAATATTAAATAAAGGTGAGCATTCTTATCTTTTCACTAGAGCAAAGAGAAAGTATTCAATATTTCACCATTAAGTATGATGTTTGCTAAGGGTTATGGGGTGCCTTTATTTTTTACTTTTTTGGTTTTATTGAGGTATAACTGATATACAAAAAACTCCACATATATTATACAGTTTGGACATATATACACACCCATGATACCATCACCACTATCAAGGTAATAAACATATCACCTCCACAAGTTTTCTTGTGTCCCTTTGTTTTGTGTGTATATGTGTGTGTATGTGTGTTAAAAACACTTAACATGAGATCTATCCTCTTAAATTTTTAGATGCACAGCACTGTATTAACTATAGGATCTATGCTTTGCAGCAGATATCTAGAAATAATTCATCTTGTATAATGTACTGAACATCAAATCCCCATTTCCCCCTCCTCCCAGCCTCTGGAGACCATCATTCTACTTTTTGGTAAGTTTAACTCTTTTAGATTTCTCATATGGATGGAATCATGCAGTAAGTGTTCTGTGCCTGACTTATTTCGCTTAGCATAATGTCTTCAAGGAACATCCATATGGTTGCAAATGGTAGAATTTCCTTCTTTTTTTTTTAAGGTTGAATAATATTCCGTTGTATGTATACACCACATTTTCTTAATCCATTCATCTGTTGATAGATATTTGGAGTGTTTCCACATATTGGTTATTGTGAATAATGCTACAGTGAACAGGGGAGAACAGATACCTCTTGGAGATCCATATTTTAATTCTTTTGGATATATTTCCAGGAGTAAGGTTGCCAGATTATATGGTGGTTCTATTTTTAATTTTTGAGGATCTTCCATAGTGTTATCCATAGTGGTGCGCCATTTTACATTCCCATCAACAGTGTACAACTGTTCCAATTTCTCCATATGCTGCCACACTTGTTGGTTTTTAGATAATTGCCACCCTAACAGGTGTGAGGTGATATCTCATTGTGATTTAGATTTGCATTCCCTCATGATTAGCAATGTCAAGCATCTTTTCATATACCTGTTTGTCATTTGTATGTCTGCCCTGGAGAAATATGGGAAAACTGGATATTCACATGAAAAGAATGAAACTGGGCCTCTTATACAACATACACAAAAATCAACTGAAAATGGATTAAAGACTTAAATGTAAGGCCTAAAACTGTAAAATTTCTGGAAGAAAACATTGAGGAATAGCTTTTTGACATAGGATGCCTTTATTTCTGTACACTGTAAAGTTTTTACCTCAAGAATTACTTCATTTACATCTTTGGTAAATTGTTGCTATTGAAGTTGATCTGGTTTGTTTATTTTTTTTTTAATAATTTTTTTGGCTCTCCATTCCCTGTTCCCTAAATTTTTGCATACCACATTATTACATTTTTTGCCCATTTTCTATAAATGCCATACAAAACTTGAATTTCTCCTTTGCATTTCTTATTATATTTATTATATTTAAACCTTCAAATAAAGTTTGAACACTGCTGTATCATTTGATTTTTCACAGTCTTCTTTTTCTCACATTTTCCTAATCACCTCATATTTTTGCCTTTTTATTCGTTTTACTTTTTCTTTATCAAACTGGATTTCTGTGTTGTATGAGCCATGTCATATTTTTTCCCACTGAGGATGCAAAATAATTTTCTTAATTTCTTTTCTGGTAAAATAATTTACAGGTATTATATTTTCTCTGAGTCTTCCAAATATGTTCTCTTTTATTCTAAAGAATTTTTTTATAGCTACTATATTGGGTTTTTAATGTTTATAAATTATTGATCAAAGGAAGATATCAAATATTTTGCCAATGGTTTGAGGATATACAGTCCTTGTTAAAATTCTTTGTCAATCTCTGTGCTGGTAGAATCTTCTTATCATTTTTATAACCACTGGGCACATTGTTACATACAGTTTATGCCTTCATCCACAGTATCTGACAGGGTTTATTTAACACAGTGCTGCTGGAATAAACTTCTCATACTTTTATACATTTATTTATTATGTGCATTCTTATTTATTTATTTATTTAACATCTTTATTGGAGTATAATTGCTTTACAATGGTGTGTTGGCTTCTGCTGTATAACAAAGTGAATCACCTATAGGTATACATATATCCCCATATCCCCTCCCTCTTGCGTCTCGCTCCCACCCACCCTACCCCACCTATTTAGGTGGTCACAAAGCACCGAGCTGTTCTCCCCATGTGATGCAGCTGCTTCCCACTAGCTAACTATTTTACATTTGGTAGTGTGTATATGTCAATGCTACTCTCTCACTTCATCCCAGCTTACCCTTCCCCCTCCCCATGTCCTCAAGTCCATTCTCTACGTCTGCGTCTTTAGTACATGACTCTTTGAAAGTCTTACGTATCAGGTAATTGAAAGCTTCACATCCAAGTATATTTGATATCAGAATACTAATGTCTCTTCTCACATCCCTGGCATGTTCCATGTGGGAATCACATCTTGAGTAACACCAGCAGTAGTACCCAACTACTTAATAATATATAAGCTGGAAATTGAGAGAAACCTAACATTTAAGACACAATCATACAGCAAACCAATTTTTGATTAATTTAAAATATATGCACACTCATGCATATACATTGTAAATTATTTCAGTAGTGTAGTAAAAATGCTCACAAAGATCATTGTCCATTTTTATTTCCAGAACTTTCCCCCAATCCTGTTTATACATCATCCTGTTCAACCATACTAAGGGAGAGCGCCCTATAAATATGTAGCAACAGTACAAATATTTTTTAACTAACAGAGAACTATTCAACTTTATTCCACAGATATTACAGTCTTATTTCTCAATTTTACCCTGAGTTTTGTCATGAGTTCTTTAGAAATGTTCTTTAGAAAATGTTATAAACTAAAGACTTCTGAAGCACCATCTGGTGCAAATTATTGCAGACTTTGCTGGTAGAGAGGCAGACGGCTGTGGTACTGATCCTCTTTGTATATCATGTAATCCTGTACTACAGAATCCAAAATCTGTGTTCTGTATAAAACACAAGAATGCTGGAAGTCAGCCAGAGTAGAACAAAGCTTTAATCAATTCACTGTTTCTTGTTGAGGATGGTTTTGCTTCAGTGGGCAGAAATCTGATTATCTATAAAAGGCTAATAGTACAATTGTCTATACCCTCTGATAATGATTTACTGCTTTCCTTTTCCTATTTCAGTTTACTCACTGAAATATGACCCGCTCCTCTCTTCCACTGAGGCTAAAAGAACAATGTGTTCAATTTAACTGCAAATGAGTATCAAGATAGATATAAGCTTAGAAAATAAAACCCAATGTTTATTCATTCGTTCAGCAAAGACTAGCATTGCATACGCCATGTCAGACACTGAGATAGGCATTAAAAGATCCAAGGATGTGTAGATACCTCTTTAACCTCAAGACGCTCCCAGTCCAGTGGAGAAGAGAAACCAAGGTAAAACAACCACTAGCACTGCTACAAAGATATACATGAAATTTCTTTTATTTACATCAGTAAGATGAAAAAATGAAAATATGATTTCCAAACTCTCTCTCTCTCTCTCTCCTTCCTCTCTCATTTTTCTCTCTCTCCTTTGCTTTACTTTTCCTTATCCTTATTAAAGGTTCAACAAACAAACGGAAGAAAATGGATTAACTGATTATATTCTACACACCTTGAAAAGGCAACTATGTCACATAATATAAAGCACAGGAATAGCCATCAAAGCTCTTCAAAGTTCTAACACACTTTGTAAAGTAAAAAGATGAATTACATTTTAAAATTTAATTATTTTTTTTTCATTAGGAGTCAAATCTTATCTGAGGGCAATAAAACACTGGACACATAAAACCAAAAAAGAGCAAATTAAATTTCATTTAAATAACACTGGTAAAATAAAAGAAATTAGGAAATGTGAGATGTTTCGTGTTTCTTTTCCCTAATCTTTCTTGCCTGTTTTAAAAAGAATTATCAGTATTCTTCAAAGCATAATAAATTTGAAATCATGGAACATGGGGACGTGTTTTATCCAGTGAACAATGAAATGAGTCTGGGAAAAAATAAACTTCCTCTGAGGATTTTGGACTTCTACTAGTACCCTTTCAGAATTACATCTGTTTTGGTTAAATAAAAGCTTATCCCATTTATGAAAAGTCAGAGAGAGAAGGTTTTGATTATACAGGCACTGATTTTAAAGACGTATTGATAAGTGTTCAGGATTTAAATTTAGGTAATTCATATGGTATTGTGATTGAACTTAACAACTGCAATGTGCTTTCTAACAACATAAGAGCAGATGATCTTAGAGTTATTTAAACAGAAAATACTTCTAACTAAAAATACACATAACCAGGTCTTCTAATAATGGCTGTATAAAGAAGGCAGTGATTACAACCATAGATAAAAATTTAGCATTGTAAAAATTAAAAAAAATATTTTTAAACAACTATTTTAAGGCTTTTGAAAATGAAGGAGTCAGATATGTGTAAAGTTTATATTTTCATTACTCTAGGAGGGGGATCAAGAAAGATCTTGCTGTGATTTATGTAGAGAGTGTTCTGCCTGTGACTTCCTCTAAGAGTTTTATAGTGTCTGGTCTTACATTTAGGTCTTTAATCCATTTTGAGTTTATTTTTGTGTATGGTGTTAGAAAATGTTCTAATTTCATTCTTTTACATGTAGCTGTCTAGTTTTCCCAGCACCACTTATTGAAGAGACTGTCTTTTCTCCATTGTATATCCTTGCCTCTTTTGTCATAGATTAGTTGACCATTGGTGCATGAGTTTACCTCCAGGCTTTCCATCCTGTTCCATTGAGCTATATTTCTGTTTTTGTGCCAGTACCATATTGCCTTGATTACTGTAGCTTTGTAGTATAGTCTGTCATCAGGGAGTCTGATACATCTAGCTCCATTTTTTTCCCTCAAGATTACTTTTGCTATTTGGGTTCTTTTGTGTCTCCATACAAATTTTAAGATTTTTTTGCTCTAGTTCTGTGAAAAATGCCATTAGTAATTTGATAGGGCTTACATTGAATCTGTAGGTTGCTTTGGGTAGAATAGTCATTTTCAAAATACTGATTCTTCCAGTCCAAGAACATGGTAAATCTTTACATCTGTTTTGTGTCATCTTTGATTTCTTTCATCAGCATCTTATACTTTTATGCATACAGGAGTTTTACTTCCTTAGGTAGGTTTATTCCTAGGTATTTTATTCTTTTGGTTTCAATGGTGAATGGGATTGTTTCCTTAATTTCTCTTTCTGAACTTTCATTGTTAGTGTATAGGAATGCAAGAGATTTCTGTGTATTAATTTTATATCCTGCAACTTTACCAGATTCATTGATGAGCTCTAGTAGTTTTCTGGTGGCATCTTTAGGATTTTCTATGTATAATATCACGTCATCTGCAAACAGTGACAGTTTTACTTCTTCTTTTCCAGTTTGTATGGTTTTTCTTTTCCTTCTCTGATTGTCATGGCTAGGACTTCCAAAGCTATGTAGAATAAAAGTAGAGAGAGTGGACATCCTTGTCTTGTTCCTGATCTTAGAGGAAATGCTTTCATTTTTTCACCATTGAGAATGATGTTGGCTGTGGGTTTGTCATATACAGCCTTTATTATGTTGAGGTAAGTTCCCTCTATGCCCACTTTCTGGAGAGTTTTTATCATAAATGGATGTTGAATTTTGTCAAAAGCTTCTTCTGCATCTACTGAGATGGTCATATTGTTTTATTCTTCAGTTTGTGAATGTGGTGTATCACATTAATTGATTTATGTATGTTGAAGAATCCTTGCATCCCTGGGATAAATCCCACTTGATCATGGTGTATGATCCTTTTAATATGTTGTTGGATTCTGTTTGCTAGTATTTTGTTGAGGATTTTAGCATCTATTTTCATCAGTGGTATTGGCCTGTAATTTTCATTCTTTGTGATACGTTTTTCTGGTTTTGGTATCAGGATGATTGGTGGCCTCATAGAATGAGCTTGGGAGTTTTCTTTCCTCTGCAATTTTTTGGAAGAGTTTCAGAAGGATACGTGTTAACTCTTCTCTAAATGTTTGATAGAATTCGCCTGTGAAGCCATCTGGTCCTTGACTTTTGTGTGTTGGAAGATTTTTAATTATGCTTTCAATTTCATTACTTGTGATAGGTCTGTTTATATTTTCTGATTCTTCCTGTTTCAGTCTTGGAAAATTATACCTTTCCAAAAATTTGTCCATTTCTTCTGGGTTGTCCATTTTATTGGCATATAGTTGCTTAATGTAGTCTTCTATGATCCTTTGTATTTCTGTGATGTCAGTAGTAAATTCTTTTTCATTTCTAATTTTATTAATTTGAGTCCTCTCCCTTTTATTCTTGATGAGTCTGGCTAAAGGTCTATCAATTTTGTTTATCTTCTCAAAGAACTAGCTTTTTGTTTCATTGATCTTTGCTATTGTTTTCTTCATCTCTATTTCATTTATTTCTGCTTTGATCTTTATGATTTAGTTCCTTCTACTAACTTTGGGTTTTCTTTCTATAGCAGAAGCTAACACAATATTGTAAATCAACTATACTCCAATAAACATTAATTGAAAAAAATTCTGGAGAGGGTATGGAAAAAGGGAACCTTCCTACACTATTGTTGAGAATGTAAATTGGTACAGCCAGTATGTAGAACAGTACAGAAGTTCCTTAAAAACTGAAAATAAAGCTACCATAAGACCTATCAATCACACTCCTGGCCATATATCCAGTGAAAACCATAATTCAAAAAGATACATGCACCCCAGTGTTTATAGCAACACTACTTACAATGGCCAGGACATGGACGCAGCCTAAGAGTCCATCACAGAGGAATGGAAAGAATATGCGGGGTGTGTGTGTGTGTGTGTGTGTGTGTGTGTGTGTGTGTGTGTATGTGTGTGTGTGTATACACAATGGCATATTACTCAGCCATACAAAAAAATGAAATAATGCCTTTTGCAGAGACATGGATGGACCTAGAGACTGTCATACTGAGTGAAGTAAGTCAGACAGAGAAAGACAAATATATGATATTGCTTATATGTGGAATCTAAAAAAATTGTACAAATGAACCTATTTACAAAACAGAAATAGAGTCACAGATGTAGAAAATAAACTAATGGTCACCAAGGAGGAAAGGGCGGATAAATTGGGAGATTGGGATTGACCTATACACATTACTATATATAAAATAGGTAACTAATAAGAACCTACTCTATAGCACTGGGAACTCTGCTCAGTACTCTGTAATGACCTATATGGGAGGAGAATCTCAAAAAGACTGGATATATGTGTATGTATAACTGATTCACTTTGCTGTACAGCAGAAATTAACACAACATTGT
This sequence comes from Lipotes vexillifer, assembly GCF_000442215.2. Classification (NCBI taxonomy): domain Eukaryota; kingdom Metazoa; phylum Chordata; class Mammalia; order Artiodactyla; family Lipotidae; genus Lipotes; species Lipotes vexillifer. The sequence goes on from NW_006784237.1 coordinate 1,580,797, forward strand.
AAATCAGCTATACTCCAGTGAAAATTAATTAAAAAAAGAAATGTGTAAAGTGTTTACTCCTGAGCAACTGTTCCATTAGATAAGAGCAGCTAATTTGTGGCTTCTTGTTTGAAGACGGTACCTTGGCCTGATATCTATCTCCCTGTCAGGTAGTTATAATATGCAGAATCTCTGACTCAAGATGCATAAAAGTGGGTTCTAAAGAACAGATAATCTAGAAAACATTGCAAACACATGGAAGATCTCAGGGATCCCAGCACAAAACTGGACAGAAATTAAAGAGTACTTAACTTCCAAAGAGAGAACTGCTCCTGGTGAGATTTGAATGTATGTTGGACTTCTAGTGTGTTTTCAAACCCATATACAGTTTGGGAGGTTTGTGAGCCGAAACTGCAGCACATAGTGAGATTGGGAGCGAACCCCAGAAAAAAAGAAATGTCAGAGATGGTAAGGCTCAAATCTGAATATAAATTCTACCTGATCTTTGAATCAATACTGAGCTAGGCAGGCTCAGGGGAGACTCCCAGGGATCCAAGCTAAATAAGTTATAGCTCGTAGAAGAAAAGACTGAGCAGAGTCATCACTGTTCCCCACCATGAGGGAGAAAGACATGCAGTTTTAGTCTTGGCTAGCTAAGAGGCTACTATGACAAAATAAGGGCAACAATCATCTTTAGGAAAAAAAAAAAAAAGACCAGATCCCATAGTCTTCAAAACATTATTCACAATGACCAACAGAACATGAACATAAGAACTGCATTCAGACAAGAAAGCAGTCATTAGAAATTGACTCCAAATGGACCCAATTGTGGTATATAGCATATAAAGATTTCAGAGCAACTATTTTAAATTTGTCCCAAGTGTTAAACAATGTATTAAGAACTAAAGGTAAATTTGATATTAATGATAAAAAATAGATAATCACAATAGGGAACTGGAAATTATAAAAATGAAATAACTTGAAATAGTAAGTTAAAGAAATAACTGAGAAAAATGTACTGTATGATATTAAAGGCACATATTAAATGGTATAAAAAATAAGTGGACCTGAAGTTAGAGCAATGGGTATTTTCCAATCTGAACAGAGAGAAATAAAAGATGTTAGAAAAAAAAAAAGAATGAGTAAGGTGGCAGAGATGTGTGGAACAATATTAAATGGACACTATACTTGTAATCAAAGTCCCAGGAGGAGAGGAGAGTAAAAAGGAAGGAGACAATTTTTCTGAAGAAATAATGGTTAAAAAACTGCCCAAATTCAGTGTAAAACATTAAATTACAGATAAAAAAAATAGTATAAATGAAAAGGAAACTGCACATTAGGAACATTGTAGTTAAATTGATAAAAACCAAAAATAAAGAGAAAATAATGAAAGCAGCAAGAAAAAGTGACATATCACTTTTTGTATAGGAAAACAATAAAAATGACTGACTTCTAATCAGAAATAATGGAGTCCAGAAGACATTGAAATGGTGTATTCAAAGTACTGAAAATACTGTTAATGGAGAGGACTATAGCTAATCAAATCCCTTCTATTCAAATGCCAAGTAAAGTCATTTTCATGTTGAAACCAGAGAGAATTTTTTTGCCAGTAGATCTGCACTTCAAGAAATACTAAAAGAAATCATGCTGCAGAGAAATGGCACCAGTGGGTAAAAACGATTATGCAAGAAAAAATGAAGAACACCAGAAATAATAAATACATAGATAAATATAAAGGACTATGTACACACACACACACACACACTATATATATATATATGTTTATGTGCACATATGTGCAGATATACATACATATACATATATATGCATAATTTTCTCAATTTCTTTATGAGAAAAATCACTGATTAAAACAAAATCTGGACACTCAGGAGCAGAATTAAGTGAGGACAGGAGAGAGGGAGCAGCATCTGGGATCTTACCTCTGCCTAAGAAGCATCCTGTCCAATACACGTTCAGAAAGTCTTGGACTTCTTAACATACAATTCCTAATAGCCAGAAGGAAAGTGTACATTTAAAACTTTGGACAGATCGGAACCAAGACTGCGGAGTAGGAGGATGTGCTCTCACTCCCTCTTGTGAGAACACCAGAATCACAACTAGCTGCTAGACAATCATCGACAGGAAGCCACTGGAACTCACCAAAAAAGATACCCCACATCCAAACACAAAGGAGAAGCCACGGGCTTCCCTGGTGGCGCAGTGGTTGAGAGTCCGCCTGCCAATGCAGGGGACACAGGTTCGTGCTGGGTTCGTGCCCCGGTCTGGGAGGGTCCCACACGGCGCAGAGTGGCTGGGCCCTTGAGCCATGGCCGCTGAGCCTGTGCATCCAGAGCCTGTGCTCCGCAACAGGAAAGGCCACAACAGTAAGAGGCCCGTGTACTGCAAAAAATTTAAAAAAAAAAAAAATGGACAGAGTTGAGCTTTAAAAAATTTTTGCACGATTTCATAACAAAACAGAAGCCACAATGAGACGGTAGGAGGGGCGCAATCACAATAAAATCAAATCCAATAACTGCTGGGTGGGTGACTCACAGACTGGAGAACACTTATACCAGAGAAGTCCGCCCACTGGAATGAAGGTTCTGAGTCACACGTCAGGCTTCCCAACCTGTGGGTCTGGCAACAGGAGGAGGAATTCCTAGAGAATCAGACTTTGAAGGCTAGTGGGATTTGATTACAGGATTTCAACAGGACTGGGGCAAACAGAGACTCCACTCTTGGAGGGCACACACAAACATAAGGTTATTAACATAATGAGACATAAATAAATTCACCACAATCAAATACTGAGTACACAGCAGAGCTAGAATTCCAGTTTAGGAATGTCAAACTTAGAGGGCAACCTCCTAGCCCTACCCTGCCTCCTTGCTGTCTCACCCAGGATCCATTTCAGCTCTAACAGGTTTTGAATTTCCACGAATAAGGAATGGCAATGAGAGCTGAATTTTGTTATGTCACTTGGAGTCAAATAATTATCATGTCCAGTATTAAGTTTCACCTCCTCTTCCTCAATATATTTTAATTTCTATTTGTAGATTCCTGACCTCCTTTGCGCCCAAACATTCAAAACTCGTTTTAATTTTTTTGCATGTGTTTTAGTTTCATTCTTTTGGTCATCTCTCCTCAACTCTGTAACAATACAATAGTGCCACAGATCAGTTGACAGCTTTATGTAGAAATTTCATGTCTGACAGGCTTTAATCTAGGAAAACCTAGAGGACATTTTTCATCTGCCAAGTAAGGTCCTCACAACTTCTCTTCTCCCACGTTCAGAAATGACATATTGTGACCTTGTACACTCCTACACTCCTGGGTGTACAATTTCAATGAGATGCTTCCTCTACCTCCCCAAGGGTTGTTCCTAATCTTAAAACTGTAATAAAAATTTTCACATTTAATTTTTTTCTGTTGTTTATTTTTATTTATTTATTTATTTTTGCAGTATGCGGGCCTCTCACTGCTGTGGCCTCTCCCGTTGCGGAGCACAGGCTCTGGACGTGCAGGCCCAGTGGCCATGGCTCATGGGCCCAGCCACTCCACGGCATGTGGGATCCTCCCAGACCGGAGCACGAACCCATATCCCCTGCATTGGCAGGTGGACTCTCAACCACTGAGCCACCAGGGAAGCCCATGTCTGTTATTTTTAGATATTTGTTTTTACCCTGTATTCACATCTCTAAGGACTTGCCATGGGAACATCTCTGATTCATGTATTTGAATGGATTTGGGGGGAAACTGAGCGAAGCAAAGGGAATCATATTTATCTGTCATGTTAAGAATGTTTTTGTGTATTATTATTTTTATCCATTTTTGTATTTTTAAAGTGGAGCTTAATGGATATCACATAATAAAACAAAGCAAAATAAAGCACTTTATTGAGGAATGCTTTCTCTCTTGTAAAAAGCTTGTGATCTTTTGATGCAGAAGTTTTTAACAGTGATGACTTTTTTTTACATTTAAATGGCTGTTTTTTCATAAGATCAAAATCCAGTGGCCTAATATTTGTTTTATATGAAAATAAAACATAGTCACAATAACTTTTCATAGTAAAGGTGATATATTCTTATATTTAATATTCTAAGCATTCATTTCCTTTTTCTTAATTATTTTAGGTGACATGTATAACCAATAACTGTGCTTATGAAAAGAGCATAAGTAAATGTCAGATTTGTTGCTGTGTTTTTATCTAGTTTTGAATGATAAATGATGGAGGAAATATTAATGTTTAAAATTGGCTTGTATTGCCAGATCTTGGTGAATGGTTGAACGTAACTCATTATTCAAACTGGAACACTTTTTAGAGTAAAGGAAGGTGCTAACCTCAGGATAACAGGTTAACAAGTGTACACTGGCAAATGCCCAGATCAACTCAGATATAGGTTTACCCTAGATTGGAGGGATAAACTGCCCATAAATGTCAAGGATGAAATGCAGAATCATTTAGGCTAATAGATCTATATATCTATCCCAACACTTCCCTGGTTTCATTGGATATGGATAGAGTTCCTTTCTTTTGTCTACACATTGTCATTGAATTGATAAATAATAAAGTGAAGCAACAATTTCATATCCAGAGATTACTTGAACTATTTCCCATAGAGCCTCAATAGGGTAATTCAAAGTCTGTGGCAAGAAAAGCACTGATCTAAAAGAACTCACTTGCACCAGGATGGGTTCAGACCCTCCATCCTGGAAGTATTACTTCTTCATCTATGATTTATCTTTTTAAAATGGCATAGGAGAGAGAACTTCAAGATGGTGGAGGAGTAAGATGTGGAGATCACCTTCCTCCCCACAAATACATCAGAAATGCATCTACACGTGGAGCAACTCCTACAGAAAACATACTGATTGCTGGCAGAAGACCTCAGACATCCCAAAAGGCAAGAAATTCCCCACATACCTGGTTAGGGCAAAAGAGAAAAGAAAAAACAGAGACAAAAGAATAGAGACAGGACCTGCATCTCCGGGAGGGAGCTGTGAGGGAGGATAAGTTTCCACACACTAGGAAGACCCTTCACTGGTGGAGACAGGGGGCGGTGGAGGGGAAGCTTTGGAGCCACGGAGGAGAGCGCAGCCGCAGGGGTGCGGGGGGCAAAGCAGAGAGATTCCCGCACAGAGGATCGGGGCCGACCGGCTCTCACCAGCCCGAGAGGCTTGTCTGCTCACCCACCGGGGTGGGTGCGGCTGGGAGCTGAGGCTCGGGCTTCAGGGGTCAGAACCCAGGGAGGAGACTGGGTTTGGCTGTGTGAACACAGCCTGAAGGGGGCTAGTCCACCACAGCTAGCTGGGAGGGAGTCCAGAAAAAGCCTGGAAATGCCTAAGAGGCAAGAGGCCACTGTTGCAGGGTGTGTGAAGAGGGGATTCAGAGCACTGCATTTTGAGCTCCAGAGACAGGCGTGAGCCACGGCTATGAGTGCAGACACCAGAGACAGGCATGAAAAGCTAAGGCTGCTGCTGGAGCCACCAAGAAGCCTGTGTGCAAGCATGGGTCACTATCCACACCTCCCTTCCCGGGAGCCTGTGCAGCCCACCACTGCCAGGGTTTCCTGATCCAGGGACAACTTCCCCAGAGGAACACATGGCGTGCCTCAGGCTGTTGTAATGTCATGCCGTCCTCTGCCACCACAGGCTCTCCCCACACCCCTCCCTCCACCCTACCGGAGTGAGCCACAGCCCCTTAATAGCTGCTATTTAGCCCTGTCCTGTCTGAGTGAAGAACAGATTCCCTCAGGCGACCTATACGCAGAGGCGGGGCCAAATTCAAAGCTGAGCCCCTGGGAGCTGTGAGAACAAAGAAGAGAAAGGGAAATCTCCCCCAGCAGCCTCAGGAGCAGCAGATTAAATCTCCACAATCAACTTGATGTACCTGCATCTGTGGAATACCTGAATAGACAAGGAGTCATCCCTAATTGAGGCTGTGAAATTTGGGAGCAACTGTAGACTTGGGGTTTCTTGCTGTTTCTAGTTTGTTTCTGGTTTTCGGTTTGTCTTAGTTTAGTATTTAGAGTTCATTATCATTGGTAGATTTGTTTGTTGACTTGGTTGCTCTCTTCCTTTAAAAAAAAAATATATATATATATATTTCCTTTTTCGCTTTTTGTGAGTTTGCACATGTATGCTTGTTTGGGTGACTTTGTCTGTATAGCTTTCTTTTTAACATTTGTCCTAGGGTTCTGTCTATCAGTTTTTTGTTTGTTTTTTTAGTATAATTTTTATCACTTGTTATCATTGGTGGATTTGTTTTATGGTTTGGTTGCTCTCTTCTTTCTTTTTTTATTACCTTTTATTTTTTTAAATATTTTTTTTTATTTTAATAACTTTATTTTATTTTTTTCCTTCTTTTATTCTCCCTTTTCTTCTGAGCCATGTGGCTGACAGGAACTTGGTGCTCAGGCCGGGTGTCAAGCCTGTGCTTCTGAGGTGGGAGAGCCAATTCCAGGGCATAGGTCAACCAGAGACCTCCCGACTCCACATAATATCAAACGGCAAAAGATCTCGCAGAGATCTCCAGCTCAACACTGAGACCCAGCTCCACTCAACCACCATCAAGCTACAGTGCTGGAAACCACATGCCAAACAACTAGCAAGACAGGAACACAAACAACCCATTAGCACAGAGGCTGCCTAAAATCATAATAAGGTCAAAGACACCCCAAAAGACAACACTGGATGTGGTCCTGCCCACCAGAAATACAAGATCCAGCGTCATCCACTAAAACACAGGCACCAGTCCCCTCCACCAGGAAGCCTACACAACCCACTAAACCAACCTTAGCCACTGGCGGCAGACACCAAAAACAACAGGAAATATGAACCTGCAGCCTGCAAAAAGGAGACCCCAAACACAGTAAGTTAAGTAAAATGAGAAGGCAGAGAAGAACACAGAAGATGAAGGAGCAACATAAAAACCCACCAGACCTAACAAATGAAGAGGAAATAGGCGGTCTACCTGAAAAAGAATTCAGAAAAATGATAGTAAAGATGATCCAAAATCTTGGAAATAGAATGGAGAAAATACAAGAAACGTTTAACAAGGACCTAGAAGAACTAAAGAGCAAACAAACGGGGTGAGGGGAATATGGCGGAAGAGTAAGACATGGAGATCACATTCCTCCCCACAGATACACCAGAAATACATCTACTCATGGAACAACTCCTACAGAACACCTACTGAACGCTGGCAGAAGACCTCAGACCTCCCAAAAGGCAAGAAACTGCCCACGTACCTGGGTAGGGCAAAAGAAAAAAAGAAAAAACAGAGACAAAAGAATAGAGACGGGACCTGCACCAGTGGGAGGGAGCTGTGAAGGAGGAAAGGTTTCCACACACTAGGAAGCCCCTTCATGGGCAGAGACTGCGGGTGGCAGAGGGGGGAGCTTCGGGGCCGCGGAGGAGAGCACAGCCACAGGGGTGCTGAGGGCAAAGTGGAGAGGTTCCTGCACAGAGGATCGGTGCCAACCAGCACTGACCAGCTCGAGAGGCTTGTCTGCTCACCCGCTGGGGCTGGCAGGGCTGTGAGCTAAGGCTCGGGCTTCGGTCGGAGCGCAGGGAGAGGACTGGGGTTGGCTGCGTGAACACAGCCTGAACGGGTTAGTGCACCACGGCTAGATGGGAGGTAGTCCGGGAAAAGGTCTGGAGCTGCCGAAGAGGCAAGAGACTATTTCTTCCCTCTTTATTTCCTGGTGCGCAAGGAGAGGGGATTAAGAGCGCTGCTTAAGGAGCTCCAGAGACGGGCGCGAGCCGTGGCTAAAAGCGCGGACCCCAGAGATGGGCGGGAAACGCTAAGGCTGCTTCTGCAGCCACCAAGGGGTCTGAGTGCGAGCACAGGTCACTCTGAACACCCCTCTTCCGGGAAGCCTGTGCAGCCCGCCACTGCCAGGTTCCCGGGATCCAGGGACAACTTCCCCGGGAGAACGGTCACGCCGGCCTCTGCCGCCGCAGGCCCACCCTGCACTCCGTGCCCCTCCCTCCCCCCGGCCTGAGTGAGCCAGAGCCCCCGAATCAGAGGCTCCTTTAACCCCGTCCTGTCTGAGCAAAACCAGATGCCCTCCAGTGACCTACACGCAGTGGCGGGGCCAAATCCAAAACTGAGCCCCGGGAGCTGTGCGAACAAAGAAGAGAAGGGGAAATCTCTCCCAGCAGCCTCAGAAGCAGTGGATTAAAGCTCCACAATCGACTTGATGTACCCTGCATCTGTGGAATACATGAATAGACAACGAATCATCCCAAATTGAGGAGGTGCACTTTGAGAGCAAGATTTATGATGTTTTCCCCTTTTCCTCTTTTTGTGAGTGTATATGTGTATACTTCTGTGTGAGGTTTTGTCTGTATAGCTTTGCTTCCACCATGTGTCCTAAGGTTCTATCCGTCCGTTTTTTTCCTAATTTTTTTTCTTAATAATTATTTTTTAATTTAATTTTATTATATTTTACTTTATTTTATTTTACTTCTCTTTCTTTTTTCCTTCCTTCCCTCCTTCCTTCCTTTCTTCCTTCCTCCCTCCCTCCCTCCTTTCTTTCTTTCCTTCTTTCCTTTTCTTCTTCCTTCCTTCCTTCCTTCCTTCCCTCCTTTTTTCCTTTCTTTCTTTCTTCCTACTTCTACTAATTCTTTCTCTCTATTTTTTCTCCCTTTTACTCTGAGCCGTGTGGATGAAAGGCTCTTGGTGCTGCAGCCAGGAGTCGTGCTGTGCCTCTGAGGTGGGAGAGCCAACTTCAGGACACTGGTCAACAAGAGACCTCCCAGCTCCCCATAATATCAAATGGCGAAAATCGACCAGAAATTTCCATCTCAATGGCAGCACCCAATTTCACACAACGACCAGCAAGCTACAGTGCTGGACACCCTACACCAAACAACTAGCAATACAGGAACACAACCGCACCCATTAGCAGAGAGGCTGCCTAAAATCATAATAAGTCCACAGACACCCCAAAACACACCACCAGACGTAGACCTGCCCACCAGAAAGACAAGATCCAGCCTCATCCACCAGAACACAGGCACTAGTCCCCTATACCAGGAAGCCTACACAACCCACTGAACCAACCTTAGACACTGAGGACAGATACCAAAAACAATGGGAACTACAAACCTGCAGCCTGCAAAAAGGAGACCCCAAATACAGTAAGATAAGCAAAATGAGAAGACAGAAAAACACACAGCAGATGAAGGAGCAAGATAAAAACCCAGCAGACCTAACAAATGTGGAGGAAATAGGCAGTCTACCTGAAAAAGAATTCAGAATACTGATAGTAAAGATGATCCAAAATCTTGGAAATAGAATAGACAAAATTCAAGAAACACTTAACAAGGACCTAGAACAACTAAAGATGACACAAACAATGATGAACAACACAATAAATGAAATGAAAAACACCCTAGATGGGATCAACAGCAGAATAACTGAGGCAGAAAAACGAATAAGTGACCTGGAAGATAAAATAGGGGAAATAACTACTGCAGAGCGAGGAATAAATAAATAAAGAAAAAACAATGAAAAGAACTGAGGACAGTCTCAGAGACCTCTGGGACAACATTAAACGCACCAACATTTGAATTATAGGGGTCCCAGAAGAAAAAGAGAAAAAGGAAAGGACTGAGAAAATATTTGAAGAGATTGTAGTTGAAAACTTCCCTAATATGGGAAAGGAAATAGTTAATCAAGTCCAGGAAGCACAGAGAGTCCTATACAGGATAAATCCAAGAAGAAATACACCAAGATACATATTGATTAAACTGTAAAACATTAAATACAAAGAAAGCATATTAAAAGCAGCAAGGGAAAAACAACAAATAACACACAAGGGAATCCCCATAAGGTTAACAGCTGATCTCTCAGAAGAAACTCTGCAAGCCAGAAGGGAGTGGCAGGACATACTGAAACTGATGAAGAAAAACCTGCAACCAAGATTACTCTACCCAGCAACGATCCCATTCAGATTTGATGGAGAAATTAAAACCTTTACAGACAAGCAAAAGCTGAGAGAGTTCAGCACCACCAAACCAGCTTTACAACAAATGCTAAAGGAAATTCTCCAGGCAAGAAACACAAGAGAAGGAAAAGACCTACAATAACGAACCCAAAACAATTAAGAAAATGGGAATAGGAACATACATATCGACAATTACCTTAAATGTAAATCGACTAAATGCTCCCACCAAAAGACACAGATTGGCTGAATGGATATAAAAACAAGACACATATACATGCTGTCTATAAGAGACACCCTTCAGACCTAGAGACACATACAGACTGAAAGTAAGGGGATGGAAAAAGATATTCCATGCAAATGGAAACCAAAAGAAAGCTGGAGTAGCAATTCTCATCTCAGACAAAATAGACTTTAAAATAAAGACTATTAGAAGAGACAACGAAGGACACTACATAAATATCAAGGGATCGATCCAAGAAGAAGATATAACAATTGTAAATATTTATGCACCCAACATAGAAGCACCTTAATACATAAGGCAAATACTAACAGCCATAAAAGGGGAAATCGACAGTAACACATTCATAGTAGGGGACTTTAACACCTCAGTTTCACCACTGGACAGATCATCCAAAATGAAAATAAATAAGGAAACACAAGATTTAAATGATACATTAAACAAGATGGACTTAATTGATATTTATTGGACACTCCATCCAAAAACAACAGAATACACATTTTTCTCAAGTGCTCATGGAACATTCTCCAGGATAGATCATATCTTGGATCACAAATCAAGCCTTGGTAAATTTAAGAAAATTGAAATTGCACCAAGTATCTCTTCTGACCACAACGCCATGCGACTCGATATCAATTTTTGGAAAAGATCTGTAAATTATACAAACATATGGAGGCTAAACAATACACTACTTAATAACGAAGTGATCACTGAAGAAATCAAAGAGGAAATTAAAAAATACCTAGAAACAAATGACAATGGAGATACAACGACCCAAAACCTATGGGATGCAGCAAAAGCAGTTCTAAGAGGGAAGTTTATAGCAATACAAGCCCACCTTAAGAAGCAGGAAACATCTCGAATAAACAACCTAACCTTGCACCTCAAGCAATTAGAGAAAGAAGAACAAAAAAACCCCAGAGTTAGCAGAAGGAAAGAAATCATAAAAATCAGATCAGAAATAAATGAAAAAGAAATGAAGGAAACAATAGCAAAGATCAATAAAACTAAAAGCTGGTTCTTTGAGAAGATAAACAAAATAGATAAACCATTAGCCAGACTCATCAAGAAAAAAAGGGAGAAGACTCAAATCAATAGAATCAGAAATGAAAAAGGAGAAGTAACAACTGACACTGCAGAAATAAAAAAAATCATGAGGGATTACTACAAGCAACTCTATGCCAATAAAATGGACAATCTGGAAGAAATGGACAAATTCTTAGAAATGCACAAACTGCCAAGACTGAATCAGGAAGAAATAGAAAATATGAACAGACCAATCACAAACACTGAAATTGAAACTGTGATTAAAAATCTTCCAACAAACAAAAGCCCAGGACCAGATGGCTTCACAGGCGAATTCTATCAAACATTTAGAGAAGAGCTAACACCTATTCTTCTCAAACTCTTCCAAAATATAGCAGAGGGAGGAACACTCCCAAACTCATTCTACGAGGCCACCATCACCTTGATACCAAAACCAGACAAGGATGTCACAAAGAAAGAAAACTACAGGCCAATATCACTGATGAACATAGATGCAAAAATCCTCAACAAAATACTAGCAAACAGAATCCAACAGCACATTAAAAGGATCATACACCATGATCAAGTGGGGTTTATTCCAGGAATGCAAGGATTCTTCAATATACGCAAATCTATCAATGTGATTAACCATATTAACAAATTGAAGGAGAAAAACCATATGATCATCTCAATAGATGCAGAGAAAGCTTTTGACAAAATTCAACACCCATTTATGATAAAAACCCTGCAGAAAGTAGGTGTAGAGGGAACTTTCCTCAATATAATAAAGGCCGTATATGACAAGCCCACAGCCAACATCATCCTCAATGGCGAAAAACTGAAAGCATTTCCACTAAGGTCAGGAACAAGACAAGGTTGCCCACTCTCACCACTCTTATTCAACATAGTTTTGGAAGTTTTAGCCACAGCAATCAGAGAAGAAAAGGAAATAAAAGGAATCCAAATCGGAAAAGAAGAAGTAAAGCTGTCACTGTTTGCAGATGACATGATACTATACATAGAGAATCCTAAAGATGCTACCAGAAAACTACTAGAGCTAATCAATGAATTTGGTAAAGTAGCAGGATACAAAATTAATGCACAGAAATCTCTGGCATTCCTATATACTAACGATGAAAAATCTGAAAGTGAAATCAAGAAAACACTCCCATTTACCATTGCAACAAAAAGAATAAAATATCTAGGAATAAACCTACCTAAGGAGACAAAAGACCTGTATGCAGAAAATTATAAGACACTGATGAAAGAAATTAAAGATGATACAAACAGATGGAGAGATATACCATGTTCTTGGATTGGAAGAATCAACATTGTGAAAATGACTCTACTCCCCAAAGCAATCTATAGATTCAATGCAATCCCTATCAAACTACCACTGGCATTTTTCACAGAACTAGAACAAAAAATTTCACAATTTGTATGGAAACACAAAAGACCCCGAATAGCCAAAGCAATCTTGAGAACAAAAAATGGAGCTGGAGGAATCAGGCTGCCTGACTTCAGACTATACTACAAAGCTACAGTAATCAAGACAGTATGGTACTGGCACAAAAACAGAAAGATAGATCAATGGAATAGGATAGAAAGCCCAGAGATAAACCCATGCACATATGGTCACCTTATCTTTGATAAAGGTGGCAGGAATATACAGTGGAGAAAGGACAGCCCCTTCAATAAGTGGTGCTGGGAAAACTGGACAGGTACATGTAAAAGTATGAGATTAGATCACTCCCTAACACCATACACAAAAATAAGCTCAAAATGGATTAAAGACCTAAATGTAAGGCCAGAAACTATCAAACTCTTAGAGGAAAACATAGGCAGAACACTCTATGACATAAATCACAGCAAGATCCTTCTTGACCCATCTCCTAGAGTAATGGAGATAAAAACAAAAATAAACAAATGGGACCTAATGAAACTTCAAAGCTTTTGCACAGCAAAGGAAACCATAAACAAGACCAAAAGACAGCCCTCAGAATGGGAGAAAATATTTGCAAATGAATCAACTGACAAAGGATTAATCTCTAAAATTTACAGGCAGCTCATGCAGCTCAATAACAAAAAAATAAACAACCCAATCCAAAAATGGGCAGAAGACCTAAATAGACATTTCTCCAAAGAAGATATACAGACTGCCAACAAACACATGAAAGAATGCTCAACATCATTAATCATTAGAGAAATGCAAATCAAAACTACAATGAGATATCATCTCACACCAGTCAGAATGGCCATCATCAAAAAATCTAGAAACAATAAATGCTGGAGAGGGTGTGGAGAAAAGGGAACACTCTTGCACTGCTGGTGGGAATGTGAATTGGTTCAGCCACTATGGAGAACAGTATGGAGGTTCCTTAAAAAACTACAAATAGAACTACCATATGACCCAGCAATCCCACTACTAGGTATATACCCTGAGGAAACCAGAATTCAGAAAGAGTCATGTACCAAAATGTTCATTGCAGCTCTATTTACAATAGCCCGGAGATGGAAACAACCTAAGTGCCCGCCGTCGGATGAATGGATAAAGAAGATGTGGCACATATATACAATGGAATATTACTCAGCCATAAAAAGAAACGAAATTGAGCTATTTGTAATGAGGTGGATAGATCTAGAGTCTGTCATACAGAGTGAAGTAAGTCAGAAAGAGAAGGACAAATACCGTATGCTAACACATATATATGGAATTTAAGAAAAAAAAATGTTATGAAGAACCTAGGGGTAAAACAGGAATAAAGACAGAGACCTACTGGAGAACAGACTTGAGGATATGGGGAGGGGGAAGGGTGAGGTGTGATAGGGCGAGAGAGAGACATGGACATATATATACTAACAAACGTAAGGTAGATAGCCAGTGGGAAGCAGCCGCATGGCACAGGGAAACCGGCTCGGTTCTTTGTGGCTGTCTGGAGGGGTGGGATAGGGAGGGTGGGAGGGAGGGAGACAAAGAGGGAAGAGATATGGGAACATATGTATATGTATAACTGATTCACTCTGTTATAAAGCAGAAACTAACACACCATTGTAAAGCAATTATACCCCAATAAAGATGTTAAAAAAAAAAAAAGAAAAACAGGAAGAAGACTCAAATCAATAGAATTAGAAATGAAAAAGAAGCAAAAACACACTGCAGAAATACAAAGGATCATGAGAGATTACTACAAGCAACTATCTGCCAATAAAATGGACAACCTGGAAGAAATGGACAAATTCTTAGAAAAGCACAACCTTCTGAGAGTGAACCAGGAAGAAATAGAAAATATAAACAGGCCAACCACAAGCACTGAGTTTAGTCTGTGATTAAAAATCTTCCAACAAACAAAAGCCCATGACCAGATGGCTTCACAGGTGAATTCTATCAAACATTTAGAGGAGAGCTAACACCTATCCTTCTCAAACTCTTCCAAAATATAGCAGAGGTAGAAACACACCCAAACTCATTCTACGAGGCCACTGTCACCCTGATACCAGAACCAGAAAAAGATGTCACAAAGAAATATCATGCCAATATCACTGATGAACATAGAGGGAAAAATCCTCAACAAAATACTAGGAAACAGAATCAAACAGCACATTAAAAGGATCATACACCATGATCAAGTGGGGTTTATCCCAGCAATGCAAGGATTCTTCATAATACATAAATCAATCAATTTGATAAACCACATTAACAAACTGAAGGAGAAAAACCATATGATCATCTCACTTGATCCAGAAAAAGCTTTTGACGAAATTCAACACCCATTTTTTATTAAAACCCTCCAGAAAGTAGGCATAGGGGGAACTTACCTCAACATAATAAAGGTCATATATGACAAACCCACAGCCAACATCGTCCTCAATGGTGAAAAACTGAAAGCATTTCCACTAAGATCAGGAACAAGTCAAGGTTGTCCACTCTCACAACTCTTATTCAACATAGTTTTGGAAGTTTTAGCCACAGCAGTCAGAGAAGAAAAAGAACTAAAAGGAATCCAAATTGGAAAAGAAGAAGTAAAGCTGTCACTGTTTGCAGATGACATGATACTATATATAGAGAATCGTAAAGATGCTACCAGAAAGCTGCTAGAGCTAATCAATGAATTTGGTAAAGTAGCAGGATACAAAATTAATGCACAGAAATCTCTGGCATTCCTATACACTAATTATGAAAAAACTGAAAGAGAAATTAAGGAAGCACTCCCATTTACGACTGCAACAAAAAGAATAAAATATCTAGTAACGAACATACCTACGTAGACAAAAGACCTGTATGCAGAAAACTATAAGACACTGATGAAAAAAATTAAAGATGATATGAACAAATGGAGAGATATACCGTGTTCTTGGATTGGAAGTATCAACATTGTGAAAATGACTATACTACCCAAAGCAATCTACAAACTCAATGCAATCCCTATCATACTATCAGTGGCATTTTTCACAAAACTAGAACAAAAAATTTCACAATTTGTATGGAAACACAAAAGACCCCAAATAGCCAAAGCAATCTTGAGAAAGAAAATCGAGCTGGAGGAATCAGGCTCCCAGACTTTAGACTATACTACAAAGCTACAGTAATCAAGACAGTATGGTACTGGCACTAAAAGAGAAATATAGATCAATGGAACAGGATAGATAGCCCAGAGATAAACCCACAGACATATGGTCACTTATCTTTGACAAAAGAGGCAACAATATGCAATGGAGAAAATACAGCCTCTTCAATAAGTGGTGCTGGGAATACTGGACAGCTACATGAAAAAGAATGAAATTAGAACACTCCCTAACACCATACACAAAAATAAACTCAAAATGGATTAAAGACCTAAATGTAAGGGCAGACACTATAAAACTCTTAGAGGAAAACATAGGCTGGATACTCTATGACATAAATCACAGCAAGATCCTTTTTGACCCATCTGCTATAGCAATGTAAATAAAAACAAAAATAAACAAGTGGGACCTAATGAAACTTAAAAGCTTTTGCACAACAAAGGAAACCATAAACAAGACAAAAAGACAACCCTCAGAATGGGAGAAAATAGTTGCAAATGAAGCAACTGACCAAATATTAATCTCCAAAATTTACAAGCAGCTCATGCAGCTCAATATGAGAAAAACAAAACAACCCAACCCAAAAATGGGCAGACCTAAATAGATATTTCTCCAAAGAAGATATACAGATTGCCAAGTAACACATGAAAGGATGCTCAACATCAATAATCACTGGAGAAATGCAAATCAAAACTACAATGAGGTATCACCCCACACAGGTCAGAATAGTCATCATCAAAAGATCTACAAATGATAAATGCTAGAGAGGGTTTGGAGAAAGGGAACGCTCTTGCACTGTTGGTGGGAATGTAAACTGATACAGCCACTATGGGGAACAGTATGGAGGTTCCTTAAAAAACTAAAAATAGAACTACCATACGACCCAGGAATCCCACTACTGAGCACATATCCTGAGAAAACCATAATTCAAAAAGAATCATGTACCACAATATTCATTGCAGCTCTATTTACAATAGCCAGGACATGGAAGCAACATTAGTGTCCATTGACAGATGAATGTATAAAGAAGATGTGGCACATACATACAATGGAGTATTTCTCAGCCAGAAAAAGAAATGAAATTTGAGTTATTTGAAGTTAGGTGGATGGGTCTAGAGACTGTCATACAGAGTGAAGTAAGTCAGAAAGAGAAAAATAAATACCATATGCTAACACATATATATGGAATCTAAAAAAAATAACAATGGTTCTAAGGAACCTAGGAGCAGTACAGTAAAAAGCCGCAGAGGTAGAGAATGGACTTGAGGACATGGTGAGAGGGAAGGGTAAGCTGGGACGAAGTGATAGAATGGCATGGACATATATACACTACCAAATGTAAAATAGATACCTAGTGGGAAGCAGCCACATAGCGCAGGGAGATCAGCTCTGTGCTTTGTGACCACCTAGAGGGGTGGGTTGGGGACGGTTGTAGGGAGATGCAAGAGGGAGGAGATATGGGGATATATGTATACGTAAAGCTGATTAACTTTATTATAAAGCAGAAACTAACACACTATTGTAAAGCAATTATACTCCAATAAAAAAAAATAAAAATATAAAATGGCATAGAATAGGTCAGGAAGAGAGGTCTCACCATAAATCAACCCTGATATCACCTTGATCTTGGACTTCAAGTCTTCAGATACATAAGAAAGTAAATTTCTGTTATATAAGTCACCCAGTCTGTGGTATTTTGTTATGGCAGCCCAAGCCAACTCATGCATCCCCTCTCCTCCTCCTTACTTAACAGCCATAATCAATTATCATAATCATTTCATGGTAACTTACCTTCCTTGCCCCTTTCCAGCTCCATAATCTTGATGAGTAGATACATGACCAACTTCATCCATTTTTCATCTGTTCCCCACATGCAAAGTAAAGACACCAAACTGAGCATTTGCACTGTGAAGATAACTGTAATCTTGAAAAATCTGAATGAATCTAAATATCCATTAATAGTGGGATGCTCAAAATGTTGGTGCTGGTTCCAGACAGATCAACGTGGGAGATGTTGAAAATAATGTTGAATGAAAATGGAAAGATGGAGGATAATACATACAACACTTCACCAAATATTGTTTAAAAACACAGAGGATAATAATCTTAATGTAAATAGATTGGAAAGATTCTTATAAAAATGTCAGATGGCAGTTGCCTCTGGGGAGCTTTGAGGGGAATATTACTGACAGGGTTCATTACAGGAGACTAGCTAAACTGCTAAAGTTTGTTTTATTTAAGTAAAAAGAATGAGAAACAAATATGACAATATATCTGCAGTAGATATTCTAAGCTTTGGGAATATTTTTATATTTTACATACATTTTCTTTATTTTTAAATTTCTTTAAAATATATAGAAAAAAGAAGGGAAAGGGAAACAAACACATGAAATTGAAAATACATGTTCCATACAGTTTTGGAATATAAATAATCTTCCATACAGTTTTGGAATATAAATCTCATTTATAAATGCTCAGAAGAGAGTTCTTTCAATTTAACTATTTCACAACCTTACACTCTTTAGGGTCATTGTTTCCTAAATAACACAGGCAAGAAAAATTTTTTTTTATATAATTAAGATGACCGGAAAATAACAGGGCACTAATAACTCCAAGAATGAGAGCTATTCAGAAGGGGAACAGAATTTGCCACCTTGAAATATGCCTCTTTGACATAAGATTATTTTTGGCTGATTATTTTTAGAAACAGCAGACACAGAAGAAACTCTGGAAACTGAGTAGAAGTAACCCTTTTGTAAGAGACATCTACATTTATAAGGGAAATCTCCATTTATAAGGGCATCTCCTTCCCTGTACCAGGAAGAGGGAGATGACTATATCTCTAGAAACTCTTACCAGTGGAAAAGGCAGAGACAAATCTGCATAACAACCATACTCTTGTTTATTGTGCTTTGCATGAAAACTTCTTATAACTGGTACCCCAGCCCCAAAATCTTTTGTCTTTAGCTGGAGATGGTATTCAAAGTGATGGCTTAGGCCATTTCAGGGAATGGACTCAATTTTCCTGGTTATCTCCCTTGTATACAAGAGATATACGTGTTATTAAATTTTGGTTTGTTTTTCTCCTGTTAATTTATCTTCTAACATAGGGGGTCTCAGCCAAGAACCTAGAAGAGTAGAGGAAAAATTATTTTTCCTCCTCCACAATTCTGTCGATGTGGTTAACATGAAAATCTTTGAAGGATTAACATAAAAATTCTGTCTTTATTATTACAATATTATTATCAAATTGAAATGGCTCATTTTTTATTTCTGATAGCCTAGGGTACCATATAAATTGACTTAGTCTGGCTTATATTATAAGAAACTAACCATTTTTCCAGATTTTACTAGCACCAGTTCCCAATTAAAAATCTGTAACTACTATTTTTAAATGCTGAAAGGGTTAAGGATTAAGTTGTGGTTTTGAACTGCATAGCCTTATTTGTTTTTGAATGTTTATGTCAATCCTTAATTGTTGCTAGAAGTTCAAATAATGGATGAAGCCTGAATAGCCTCAATAAATACCCATTTAAGACTTTCCCTGTCCAAACACACTAAGAACACTTATGACTTTGAACAGTAATCTTGGATTTGTTTCCTTAACAGTTTTTTTTTTTTTTCTTTTTTTTTTTCCTGTGGTACGCAGGCCTCTCACTGCTGTGGCCTCTCCCGCTGCGGAGCACAGGCTCCGGACGCGCAGGCTCAGCGGCCATGGCTCACGGGCCCAGCCGCTCCGCGGCATGTGGGATCCTCCCGGACCGGGGCACGAACCCGTGTCTCCTGCATCGGCAGACAGACTCTCAACCACTGCGCCACCAGGGAAGCCCTCCTTAACACTTTTAAGTGTTACTTGCTTTTTTATAGATTGGAGCCAGATGGCAGCTGTCGATGCATAATGTAAGTAACCAAAACACAGAAATAATTAGCTTTATTTACAGCAAAATAGAATAGTTATGGAGCCCTGTCTTGAGAAAATTTGATGACTGAAATCTATACAACCATCGCTTGCATATTCTGAGCAGTGAAACTCTGATGACGAGGGGTAGAATAAGTTCCCATCCTATCTTGTTCTCAAGACTGCATGTGAACTTTGTATATTTTATTTACCTGGAAATTAACTAAAAGATATTAGGAATGGGCTTCCCTGGTGGCGCAGCGGTTGAGAGTCTGCCTGCCGATGCAGGGGACACGGGTTCCTACCCCGGTCCGGGAAGATCCCACGTGCCGCGGAGCGGCTGGGCCCGTGAGCCATGGCCGCTGAGCCTGCGCGTCCGGAGCCTGTGCTCCGCAGCGGGAGAGGCCGCGACAGTGAGAGGCCCGCGTACCGCAAAAAAAAAAAAAAAAAAAAAAAAAGATATTAGGAAGATATATGATATCATGCTATTGGAGACTATTTGGAGTTTTATCTCACGAAAAATGAAGGCATTTTGTTTTAACCTTTTTCCTATACTTCAGATGTGGTCTACTAATCAAATAATGTCTATACATTAGAAGTACTATTACTAAATAATTGCTAAGTTGCATGTTTTTAAAAGAAAGGTTGAAGGATGAAATTGCTTTCCTGTGTGATCTGTTTATTTCTCATGAGTAATCCCATGCTGTTAAGAAGTATTACTATAAATCCAAACATAATTAGCATCTTGCACATGTGTGCTACAATTAACCAATAATACTGGCTCTGAACACTTGTGATTTCACTAAAAACAAAGTGGAAAACTAACTTTATAGAGTAAATGTGTAAGTGCTGTAGGAAAGCTTTATTAATTTGAGGTATATTTTTGTCATTGCCATTGCTGTTTTTTGACCTAGTGCTTTCATAATGTAAACTGAGCATTCCAAAGCATGCAATGTTACTAGGGAACATTTTAATACATTTTTTTCAGAAGAATTCTTATACCCTTTTTTAGACTAACCAATGATAATTAAAATTAAAACTAAATGCTTAGAGCTAGACTTAAATATGACCAGGAAGAAATAGAAAAAGAATCACTCAGTCACTCAGTGCCTTTCCGGGAGAATACATATACTTGCTCTACTTGATGTCAGTGGAACCAAATCTCTTTTGATAGTACACATTTCGGATATGCTGTAGAACAAACATGAATGAATGAAATACCCATTCAATCCTCATTAAGTGTGTTCCTCTCAGCTGTAATCCTGAACAGCATACATCCTAAATCAACCCTCAATCCCAGCTGTGCATCTGAATTACGAAATTTTGCGACGATTGACTAGTCAGTCAGACCTGGAGTTTCTTATGTGGGTGCCTCGATTGTACCTTTATTTAGAAAATGACTTTTATCTCTAAGTCACTTTATCCAGTTGTGATCCCTGAGGGGGAAAAAAAAATCTCAATGTTTTTACCAAGCCGAAAGCAGAAAGCCCAATGTTTTCTTTCAACTTTGGGCAGTGTCAAAAAAAAAAAGTGATCTCAGTAAATCCTCATTCATCACTCTCATATGGTATTAATATAATTGAGCACAAGAATAAGCTATCCCATCAGGGAATTATTATGTAATCAAATTAATCCATCTACATAAACAACTTTCTGAGTGCTAATTTGTACTTTATACCATTCAAGAAGGCGTTGAGAAGAAGGAGAAAGGAACAAACATTTTCAAAGAAATAATTCTTTTATGGGTCTTGATAACTTTCAATCTAATGAGAATATTTTCAGCATCAGCTTTTACCTCTTGGCAATGGTCATGTAAAATAAAAGAATATTGAAAATGACTGCTCTTATATGGTATCTATAAAGCCATCTTTTGAGCTTTAATTTGATCATGTTTACTTTGGAGACTAGCAGGCGAAAACATTTTTATTTTCGCAAACAAATTCACTAAACAATGTACCATGGGGGGAGAAAACATTATATCAGGAAATGCAATCAAAATACATTTCAAGCAGGGTTACCTCTAAAAAGGTTTTACTGCTTTTCCAAGCTCTAGGCTATTGGCTACCTCTTTCCTTCTGACATTTGAAGAACTTGTTTTGAGAATACCATTTCATGAAGAAATAATACCTTGGAAGGTACTGAACAAAGTCCACAGCCTTCAACCATTGCAAAACATAGGCTTTATCTGTCCACTTGGGTATATTCTTTACCTCTATTCATCACTTCATTCTTTTCTTCTGGTCCTGCAGGGAGGTTTAACAATGTCCTAGCCAGTATTACAGCTCAAACAAAGCACATTTTTTTGAAAGAATTGCTGCACTCAACTGACTTGTAAATTTCAGTGATTGTGCATCTATAACAAGAGTAAATTAAATAAAAATAAAAGGATAATAGTGTATTTTTGAGGAAATAGTCCAAACTATATGAAAAATAGATTTAACATTTTTAATGGATGAAGACAAAACATTTAGAATTTTTTTTTCAAAATTATTGTCCAAATTGGTTTTGTGTGGGAATTTGTGTTATTCGCAAACTTATATCTCCACCTATGCAGTAGAAATCATTTCTTTACCTATTTTTCAGTGATGTTCAAAGAACGAGAGGAAATATACACAAATCATATCATATTTAAAAGAACATAAAATAATGTAAAATGGAGCATCTTTTAGGCTTTGCCATAGAATGAGGCATTCATTTAGGTGAATGTTATAATAAATGAACTTTCTTCCTTTTCTTATTTTGATAGAAAGATTTAAAACCCGCACTGCATTCTCTCTACAACATATGGATTGTGGAACACTTTGTATATTTTTAAGTAGCAATGTCATCATTAAAAACATGTTCTTATTGTTTTTACTGTGGTAGAAAGATGTCCAAAAGGGCCATTAAGTTTCTAGGACATTTTGCCACTACAGTTCTTAAATCTGTTTTGTATAATTTTTCCGTATTTTCTCTCACCTTTATGCAATTAACATTCTTCTCTTACTGCTACATGTGTACCTTGTACCTACCTTTAAAATCCTCTCGTCCAATTAGCACCTTTGTAATATGCTGCTTCAACTCTTCTGTGAGCTAGAAAAAGAGACAGTTAATTTTGCTAAATATGTGGCCAAATAAAAGGAAATGCATGTTTATTAAAAACAAAAGAGCTGCCTGTGAACAAAGCAGATGAGATTTAGAGCTTGATGTGCATGCCATTTTTCTTCACCCTTCTGATGTCTCATTTTCTAGCTTGTTTCTTAACAGTATTTCCTATATTTGAAAGTGTTCTATGTATTAAACTCAGTTTCATTCAACAATCACTGAGATCACATTCTTTTTAGCAAAACGTAATGTTAGGCCCTATGAATGATGGAAATGTGACAAAAGCAATCACACAAAGGGTTTATAATAAGGAGAGAGATAAATTTTCTTTATATAGAACATTTATTGAGCTGTTATAATGTGTAATATTCAATATTTCTTCCAGAAGGCCAAAATCTGTAGACAGAAATGACTCTTAAGCACAATAGAGAAATATTATAATAAACATATAAAATATTGTTTGTATAAGGAAGAGAGATAAGAGAGAAGATGATCAAGTAGGAATTTAAGATATGCAGTTATTTTAAATTCAAAATGAAAAGTGAGGATTTTTTTTATTCATAGGGATTAATTCCAAAATTCATGGAAACAGTCTATCCAATGTACAATTGAGTGATCTCTCTTTCTAGATGTTGGTATCCCATCAGTAAAGACTAGAACTTGGTCACATTTCTTTTACAAGAATAATAAATAAATAACAAAAATAATAATGTTTGTTTTCTGTTAGGGAAACAGTCACTCATATTCATTATAATTTTTCCATTAACTTAATATCCTCTATTAAATTTCTTTATATTATATTTTATCTTTTTAAATTTTGATTGAACATGTTTCCTTTTATGGCTTACACCCTCACGAATTTGGAAGTTTGAAAGTACACCTCCATTTGTCTACCATTTGTCATTCTATCTTTAAAGGAATATTGAACCTATATTTCCATACTGTCATATTAATTTTAAAGAATGAATGCCCCTCCATATTTGGTTGGCTTACCTACTTTCTTATCTCTTGACCACTGAGATGAAAGTTTTATATGGTTTAATTCTCCCAATAGTGTTTAATTATTAAAAACTTTAGAATTTTTGGTCTAAGCTATTGTTTCTTCCCTTTAGTGTTTGTGTGCCTAAGTGTGTGGATATGTATGTCTGTGTGTGATCTTTATATTACCCATTTTACCAATCCTCAGTTTTACTATCATTATATTCATATAGATTCAACTATCATTACATCAGTATTACAGCAGTATAGCAGTATTTATTGCTTACTATCATGTGGTATGATCTTCATCTTTCCCT
>NW_006784237.1:1604881-1637096 GCF_000442215.2 Lipotes vexillifer
CTATCTTGAGAATTTGTTCTGATTTAACTTAATTAGAATATTTTCCTAAAGAATTTCCTCATGTCGGGTACCGAGATGGCATGCATTCTGAATCCTTCTAAGTTGAAGAAAATCTTTCTTTAGCGCTTATATAGGACTACTCTGTATGTAGAATACTTGGATTGCACTATTTTTATTCATTAAGGTCTGTAATTTTTACTCATTTAGATTCTAGTATTGTAGATCATAAAACACCAGTCTAATTTTGTAAATAAAATATTCTTTCTGCCTGGAAGTCGTGTATTATTTATAATTAGGCTCAGCTTCAGGGAACATAATATTGAAGAACAGTAGCTTAAACAGCAGAGGTTCATCTTCTCCTTCATGTAAAAGAAGTCAAGAGAGAAGAGTCCAGTGATCTCTCTTTCTAAATGTGTACATCCCACCTAGATACACATGACCCATGTACATCTATCATAGATTCATAATCATTTCAGAGGCTGGAGGTCTTTCCTACATCTCTCCAGTATCCCATAGGAAATAGATCTTGCCCTCATGGGCATCTAGTTCTGCAGTTTTCAGATTCCCATTCTAAGAAATAAGTTGAAAAAAGAAAGAGAAGAAAATGGCACTTTGTTCCCCTTCATAAAATCAAGTTTATTAAGGTATAAATTTCATGAAATAAAATGCAGCTATCTTAAGTTTTCAGTTGATGAATTTTGGCCTTTGTATATATTTGTGTAAGCACTACCACGATCAAAATTTTGAGCATTTCCATCATTTTTAAGGCAAATATTGATCTGATTTTTATCAGTATATAATAGCAGTGCTTATTGTTGAATTTCATACAAATGGCTTCATACAGTATATATTACTTTGTATCTGATTTCTTTCTCATGTAATGGCTTTGAGACTTATCACTTTTTCTTCTGTATTGGTAGTTTGTACCTTTTTATTGATGAATAGCATTTTATTTCTAAGTTGCTCCATTTAGAGTTCCCAGTAATGGTTCTTCATCTAGTCTTGTAGTGTACCACCCTATGATGTGATGTTTAATATTCAGCCAATGACTCAAGGAACTCTTCATGCAGATATCTAGATTTCTCTTTCTACATATCTCACTCCTTTCCAGAACTATGCCCTTCATGTTCCAGATGCCCAACAATCTCTATTTCTTCAACTCAGTGAGGCAGCTGATCTTTGAATTTTCCCTTTCTGTACCAGTATCTAAAAAACCCTCCCAGGTAGAAAGCTGGGGCAATTATTGGGCTTACTTCATTTGTTTCCATTCTCTCTGGGATCATAAGTCTATGGTGCCTCTTGACTAATGCCTAAAAGAGGGTGCTTAGTTACTAATTCGGTTTTCTAGTTGTTTATACTGGGAGAGCTACTCTGTTACCAGGTAGTCCATACTGACTAGAAACTAAGAGAGGGTAGTAAATAGACATGTCAGTAGACACTCTGGAGGTTCCATTCAACATGTCAGCTTATATTTCATTGGCCAGAACCTAACTCATGGCTACACTTATCTTAAACAGGAGATTTGGACATACAATAATATAGGTAGTTGACAATATACTCAGCTAAAATATAGAGTTCTTTTTTAGGGGACAGTAGAAACTGGAAGGCAACTAGAAGTCACAATTACAGGAAACCTCCAAGATTCTTTTATTATTTTATATTATATACAGCAATATTGTCATGGGAAAAATATAAACCTTTTGGGAAAATGTATAAACAAATCACATAAGAGGCAATAAAAACTGTGATGCACAAATAAAGAAAGCTCAACTACCTAGTAATCAAAGAAATGAAAATTAAAACCACAACCATAAAAGAGTAAACATAGAAAAGACTGGCAATAAAATGCCAGAAAAGATATGAAACAATGTAAACTCTAATAAACTGCTAGCTGAAGTTAAAATTAGTACTGCCACTTGGAAATGCATTTTAAAAACATCTAGTATAGAAGAAGATATGCATACTTCTAGCCATTCCATTCCTAGGAATTTGTCTTGAAGAAACTTTTTCACAAGAACACAAGGACACCTGTAGGAGGATGTTAATTATTACAACAAAAAAAGAAGACTAAGCGAACAAAAAATAGACAAAAAAATTGTGATATAGAATTATATTTCATACAGTGAAATACTTCATAGCAGTGAAAATTAATCAAGAGCTTCCATAGAACACAGATTTCTCTGCTAACTCATTAGTACCTGTGACCTCTCAACATGGAGATCAAGCTGTTGGTGTCTCTTGGCTAGTGCTGGATTGCGAAATAGTAGAAACTGGGATAAGAGTTTCTTCTCCAGGGGCCTAAAGGTGATTAGTTTAGGAAGTTGTGTTGAGGCTACTCTACTCTCAGGAAGATATATAGGTTTTACTCAGCCAGGTACTATGCTTCTTCTCCAATGCTTCCATCTCTCCTAAAAGCTGGTCTCCACAAGTCACAGGAGTAAGCACTCAACCATGCTCCAAATAGATTTTCACGCAGATCAACTCACTTCCTTTCTACCACCCAACATAGATATAATGGCTCTGAGTCTTTGCCTCAGATTTCACTGGCAGTACAAGACTTTTTTTTTTTTTTTTTAAGTGGCGCTTTTCTAGGTTCTATTTATCAAGTTCTTGATCAAAGACGCCCTACTTTAAAGGTCTCGGCTATATGCAGTATAGCTATACGTGATACATGATGCCATATACTTAAGGCTCTAACAATTAGCCATAATTGGATGAGCAGCAGAGACAGGGTACCAGGCTCTTGCTGAGGTTGCCACCTTCCCACAGTTTACAAATTTATAACTCTTATTTTGCTTTCCAACCTATAGACCATATCAAAACCAAATCATTAAAGTATCCTAAGACATAAGGGATAGCATTTAGATTCTTACCAAATATTAGGAAGAACTGTTATTTTAAAAGTATTGATGGTATTAAAGATCCAGGCCCGGGAGAGGGGGAAGATGGCGGAAGAGTAAGACGTGGAGATCACCTTCCTCCCCACAAACACACCAGAAATACATCTACACGTGGAACAACCCTGAACACTGGCACCTACTGAACGCTGGCAGAAGACCTCAGACCTCCCAAAAGGCAAGAAACTCCCCACGTACCTGGGTAGGGCAAAAGAAAAAAGAATAAACAGAGACAAAAGGATAGGGACGGGACCTGCACCAGTGCGGGGTAGCTGTGAAGGAGGAAGGGTTTCCACACACTAGGAAGCCCCTTCGCGGGCGGAGACTGCGGGTGGCGGAGGGGGAGCTTCGGGGTCGAGGAGGAGAGCACAGCAACAGGGGTGCGGAGGGCAAAGCGGAGAGGTTCCCGCACAGAGGGTTGGCGCCGAACGGTACTCACCAGCACGAGATGAGAGGCTTGTCTGCTCACCTGCCGGGGTGGGCGGGGCTGGGAGCTGAGGCTCGGGCTTCGGTCGGAGCGCAGGGAGCGGACTGCTGGTTGGCGCCGTGAACACAGCCTGAAGGGGTTAGTGCGCCACGGCGTCCAGGAAAAGTCTGCAGCTGCCGAAGAGGCAAGAGGCTTTTTCTTCCCTCTTTGTTTCCTGGTGCGCGAGGAGAGGGGATTCACAGCGCTGCTTAAAGGAGCTCCAGAGACGGGCGCGAGCCGCGGCTAAAAGCGCGGACCTCAGAGACGGGCGGGAGACGCTAAGGCTGCTGCTGCTGCTGCTGCTGCCACCAAGAAACCTGTGTGAAAGCACAGGTCACTATCCACACTGCCCCTCCCGGGAGCCTGTGAAGCCCGCCAGTGCCAGGGTCCCGGGATACAGGGACAACTTCCCTGGGAGAACGCACAGCGCACCTCAGGCTGGTGCAACGTCACGCTGGCGCAACGTCACGCTGGCGTCTGCCGCCGCAGGCCCGCCCCGCACTCAGTGCCCCTCCCACCCCCGGCCTGAGTGAGCCAGAGCCCTCGAATCAGCTGCTCCTTTAACCCCTCTCTGTCAGAGTGAAGAACAGACGCCCTCTGGCGACCTACACGCAGAGGCGGCGCCAAATCCAAAGCTGAGCCCCGGGAGCTGTGCGAACAAAGAAGAGAAAGGGAAATCTCGCCCAGCAGCCTCAGGAGCAGCGGACTAAATCTCCACAGTCAACTTGATGTACCCTGCATCTGTGGAATACCTGAATACATAACGAATCATCCCACTGAGGAGGTGGACTTGGTGAGCAAGATTTATTTTTTTCCCCCTTTTTTCTCTTTTTGTGAGTGCGTATGCGTATGCTTCTGTGTGAGATTTTATCTGTAGAGCTCTGCCTTCACCATTTGTCCTAGGGTTCTGTCTGTCCGTTTTTAAATTTTTTTTGTTGTTTTACTTAAAAAATTTTTTTCTTAATAATTGTTTTTTATTTTAATTATTTTATTTTATTTCACCTTTATTTTATTTTATCCTCTTTCTTTCTTTCTTTCTACTTTTTCTCCCTTTTATTCTGAGCCGTGTGGATGAAAGGCTCTTGGTGCTGCAGCCAGGAGTCCGTGCTGTACCTCTGAGGTGGGAGAGCCAACTTCAGGACACTGGTCCACAAGAGACCTCCCAGCTCCATGTAATATCAAATAGCAAAAATATCCCAGAGATCTCCATCTCAACACCAACACCCAGCTTCACTCAACGACCAGCAAGCTACAGTGCTGGACACCCTATGCCAAACAACTAGCAAGACAGGAACACAACCCCACCCATTAGTAGACAGGCTGCCTAAAATCATAATAAGTCCACAGACACCCCAAAACACACGACCACACGTGGACCTACCCACCAGGATGGCAAGACCCAGCCTCATCCACTAGAACACAGGCACTAGTCCCCTCCACCAGGAAGCCTACACAACCCACTGAACCAACTTTAGCCACTGGGGACAGACACCAAAAAAAACGGGAACAAAGAACCTGCAGCCTGCAAAAAGGAGACCCCAAACACAGTAAGATAAGCAAAATGAGAAGACATAAAAACACACAGCAGATAAAGGAGCAAGATAAAAACCCACCAGACCTAACAAATGAAGAGGAAATAGGCAGTCTACCTGAAAAGGAATTCAGAATAATGAGAGTAAAGATGATCCAAAATCTTGGAAATAGAATAGACAAAATGCAAGAAACACTTAACAAGGACCTAGAAGAACTAAAGAGGAAACAGTCAATGATGAACAACACAATAAATGAAATGTAAAATACCCTAGAAGGGATCAATTACACAATAACTGAGGCAGAAGAACAGATAAGTGACTTGGAAGATAACATAGTGGAAATAACTACTGCAGAGCAGAATTAAGAAAAAAGAATGAAAAGAAATGAGGACAGTCTCAGAGACCTCTGGGACAACATTAAATGCACCAACATTCGAATTATAGGGGTCCCATAAGAAGAAGAGAAAAAGAAAGGAACTGAGAAAATATTTGAAGAGATTATAGTTGAAAACTTCCCTAATATGGGAAAGGAAATAGGTAATTAAGTCCAGGAAGCACAGAGAGTCCCATACAGGATAAATCCAAGGAGAAACATGCCAAGACACATATTAATCAAACTGTCAAAAATTAAATACAAAGAAAGCATATTAAAAGCAGCAAGGGAAAAACAACAAATAACACACAAGGGAATCCCCATAAGGTTAACAGCTGATCTTTCAGCAGAAACTTTGTAAGCCAGAAGGGAGTGGCAGGACATATTTAAAGTTATGAAGGAGCAAAACCTACAACCAAGATTACTCTACCCAGCAAGGATCTCATTCAGATTTGATGGAGAAATTAAAACCTTTACAGAAAATCAAAAGCTGAGAGAGTTCAGCACCACCAAACCAGCTTTACAACAAATGCTAAAGGAACTTCTCCAGGCAAGAAACACAAGAGAAAGAAAAGACCTACAATAAAAAAACCCAAAACAATTAATAAAATGGGAATAGGAACATACATATCAATAATTACCTTAAATGTAAATGGTTTAAATGCTCCCACCAAGAGACACAGACTGGCTCAATGGATACAAAATCAGGACCCATATATATGCTGTCCATAAGAGACCCACTTCAGATCTAGGGAAACATACAGACTGAAAGTGAGGGGATGGAAAAAGATATTCCATGCAAATGGAAATCAAAAGAAAGCTGGAATACCAATTCTCATATCAGACAAAATAGACTTTAAAACAAAGACTATTACAAGAGACAAAGTAGGACACTACATAATAATCAAGGGATCAATCCAAGAAGAAGATATAACTATTGTAAATATTTATGCACCCAACATAGGAGCAACTCAATACATAAGGCAAATACTAACAGCCATAAAAGGGGAAATCGACAATAACACATTCATAGTAAGGGACTTTAACACCCCACTTTCACCACTGGACAGATCATCCGAAATGAAAATAAATAAGGAAACACAAGCTTTAAATGATACATTAAACAAGATGGACTTAACTGATATTTATAGGACACTCCATCCAAAAACAACAGAATACACATTTTTCTCAAGTGCTCATGGAACATTCTCCAGGATAGATCATATCTTGGGTCACAAAGCAAGCCTTGGTAAATTTAAGAAAATTGAAATTGTATCAAGTATCTTTTCCGACCACAACGCTATGAGACTAGATATCAATTACAGGAAAAGATCTGTAAAAAATACAAACCCATGGAGGCTAAACAATACACTACTTAATAACGAAGTGACCACTAAAGAAATCAAAGAGGAAATCAAAAAATACCTAGAAACAAATGACAATGGAGACACGACGACCCAAAACCTATGGGATGCAGCAAAAGCAGTTCTAACAGGGACGTTTATAGCAATACAATCCTACCTTAAGAAACAGGAAACATCTCAAATAAACAATCTAACCTTAAACCTAAAGGAACTAGAGAAAGAAGAACAAAAGAAGCCCAAAGTTAGCAGAAAGAAAGAAATCATAAAGATCAGATCACAAATAAATGAAAAAGAAATGAAAGAAACGATAGCAAAGTTCAATAAAACTAAAAGCTGTTTCTTTGAGAAGATAAACAAAATTGATAAACCATTAGCCAGACTCATCAAGAAAAAAAGGGAGAAGACTCAAATCAATAGAATCAGAAATGAAAAAGGAGAAGTAACAACTGACACTGCAGAAATACAAAAGATCATGAGGGATTACTACAAGCAACTCTATGCAAATAAAATGGACAAGCTGGAAGAAATGGACAAATTTTTAGAAACGCACAACCTGCTGAGACTGAAGCAGGAAGAAATAGAAAATATGAACTGACCAATCACAAGCACTGAAACTGACACTGTGATTAAAAATCTTCCAACAAACAAAATCCCAGGACCAGATGGCTTCACAGGTGAATTCTATCAAACATTTAGAGAAGAGCTAATACCTATACTTCTCAAACTCTTCCAAAATATAGCAGAGGGAGGAACACTCCCAATCTCATTTTAGGAGGCCACGATCACCCTGATACCAAAACCACACAAAGATGTCACAAAGAAAGAAAACTACAGGCCAATATCACTGATGAACATATATGCAAAAATCCTCAATGAAATACTAGCAAACAGAATCCAGCAGCACATTAAAGGGATCATACACCATGATCAAGTAGGGTTTATTCCAGGAATGCAAGGATTTTTCAATATATGCACATCAATCAACGTGATACACCATATTAACAAATTGAAGGAGAAAAACCATATGATCATCTCAATAGATGCAGAGAAAGCTTTTGGCAAAATTCAACACCCATTTATGGTAAAAACCCTGCAGAAAGTAGGCATAGAGGGAACTTTCCTCAACCTAATAAAGGCCATATACGACAAACGCATAGCCAACATCGTCCTCGATGGTGAAAAACTGAAAGCATTTCCACTAAGATCAGGAACAAGACAAGGTTGCCCACTCTCACCACTCTTATTCAACATAGTTTTGGAAGTTTTAGCCACAGCAATTAGAGAAGAAAAAGAAATAAAAGGAATTCAAATTGGAAAAGAAGAAGTAAAGCTGTCACTGTTTGCAGATGACATGATACTATACATAGAGAATCCCAAAGATGCTACCAGAAAACTACTAGAGCTAATCAATGAATTTGGTAAAGTAGCAGGATACAAAATTAATGCACAGAAATCTCTTGCATTCCTATACACTAATGATGAAAAATCTGAAATGAAATTAACAACACACTCCCATTCTCCATTGCAACAAAGAGAATAAAATATCTAGGAATAAACCTACCTAAGGAGACAAAAGACCTGTATGCAGAAAATTACAAGTCACTGATGAAAGAAATTAAAGATGATAGAAATAGATGGAGAGATATACCATGTTCTTGGATTGGAAGAATCGACATTGTGAAAATGACTCTACTACCCAAAGCAATCTACAGATTCAATGCAATCCCTATCTAACTACCACTGGCGTTTTTCACAGAACTAGAACAAAAAATTTCACAATTTGTATGGAAACACAAAAGACCCCAAATAGCCAAAGCAATCCTGAGAACGAAAAACAGAGCTGGAGTATCAGGCTCCCTTATTTCAGACTATACTACAAAGCTACAGTAATCAAGACAGTATGGTCCTGGCACAAAAACAGAAATATAGATCAATGGAACAGGATAGAAAGCCCAGAGATAAACCCACGCACATATGGTCACCTTATCTTTGATAAAGGAGGCAAGAATATACAGTGGAGAAAAGACAGCCTGTTCAATAAGTGGTGCTGGGAAAACTGGACAGGTACACGTAAAAGTATGAGATTAGAACACTCCCTAACACCATACACAAAAATAAGCTGAAAATGGATTAAAGATCTAAAAGTAAGGCCAGAAACTATCAAACTCTTAGAGGAAAACATAAGAAGAATACTCTGTGACATAAATCACAGCAAGATCCTTTTTGACCCACCTCCTAGAGAAATGGAAATAAAAACAAAAATAAACAAATAGGACGTAATGAAACTTAAAAGCTTTTTCACAGGAAAGGAAACCATAAACAAGATCAAAAGACAGCCTTCAAAATGGGAGAAAATATTTGTAAATGAAGCAACTGACAAAAGATTAATCTCTAAAATTTACAAGCAACTCATGCAGCTCAATAACAAAAAAACAAACAACCCAATCCAAAAATGGGCAGAAGACCTAAATAGACATTTCTCCAAAGAAGATATACAGATTGCCAACAAACACATGAAAGAATGCTCAACATCATTAATCATTAGAGAAATGCAAATCAAAACTACAATGAGATATCATGTCACACCAGTGGAATGGCCGTCATCAAAAAATCTAGAAACTATTAATGCTGGAGAGGGTGTGAAGAAAAGGGAACACTCTTGCACTGCTGTTGGGAATGTAAATTGATACAGCCACTATGGAAAACAGTATGGAGGTTCCTTAAAAAACTACAAGTAGAACTACCATATGACCCAAGCAATCCCACTACTAGGCATATACCCTGAGATACTCGAGAATGGATTTGAGGATATGGGGAGGGGGAAGGGTAAGCTGTGACAAAGTGAGAAAGTGGCATGGACATATATACACTACCAAACGTAAAACAGATAGCTAGTGGGAAGCAGCCACATGGCACAGGGAGTTCAGCTCGGTGCTTTGTGACCACCTAGAGGGGTGGGATAGGGAGGGTGGGAGGGAGGGAGATGCAAGAGGGAAGAGATATGGGAACATATGTGTATGTGTAACTGATTCCCTTTGTTATAAAGTGGAAACTAACACACCATTGTAAAGCAATTATACTCCAATAAAGATGTTAAAAAAATATCCAGGCCCTCCTACGTATCTGTTATATTGATAACACATCGACACTTTTTTTCTGTGTATTCTCAGCTGTGCCCATTGCCAAGTGACATTGAAGTCCATCTTTACCCAAGCACTTTTTTTTTTATGGCCGCGCCACATGGCTTGCGGGATCTTAGGTCCCACAAGTTCCCCGGACACGGATCAAACCCCGGCCCCCAACAGTGGAAGCATGGCATCCTAACCACTTGGACTGCCAAGGAATTCCCTGCTCAAGCACTTTTTCGGGCCATCTTCAATGATCACCTAATGATTGCAGCTTCCTCAATTTCATCCTTCCTGTTAATAACGAAAGATTTGGTTTCAAAGTCAATAATAGACACCTATTTTTACCAAGAGTAATGTATTTCACTCAAATCACTACATTCCTTTCACGCCCATTATAGGTTTTCCTAAACAAATTAAATCAAAACGAAATAAAACAAAATCTCTGAAAGTACGAATAATCTTCCAATACGATTCAAAACATATACAGCAAGACTTTATGCTACCTATCTGTTGAAAATTACCAAGAGACAACAAGTGAAAAATAATCTGTTTTGTCCATTAATGAATAGGACTGGAGTTGTTAAAAAAATAAGTCGAAACATTTTTTGAAAAGGCATATCCATTGGCATTAGCTAACCTGAATCTAACCTTGAAACTTCAAGTCAAGCAAGTGAAAATAATAATCCAGATGAATTGGCAATAAAAATTAGGCAACTTGTCTGTTTTTCACATTGACAGCTCCCAATATTTCCAATTTTCTAAACAGCTTATATTATTACAAATGTGTTAAAAAGCTAAAAAAAAACCACAAAAATTATGCCACGTATGTGGAAAAAATAGATTTCTGAAGAAATGGATTTTGTTCACCATACCTGGAGCAATACTTGGGTCCAGTAAACCTGGAATACTCCATTCTGAGCTTCCTCTATTTCTGTTTCTTTTTAGAGATCTCTGAAGAGTTAGTTTTTAGATTTTCCTATTTTTAACATGTAATTATTATAGCAAAATATATTGATATTTATATTTATAATGCTCCTTATTATAAGATAGCAAAATATATCGATATTTATAATGCTCCTTATTATAAGATAGCAAAATATATTGATATTTATATTTATAATGCTCCTTCTATATGATAGAAGGAGTGTTCTTTAATGCAATGGTTTCCAGACTTTGCTTCACGTTAGTATCAACTGCAGAGATTTAAAAAATCCCATGCCCATGCTGCACCTCGAACTAATTAGATCAGAATATGTGGGAGGCAGTACAGGTATCAGTAGTTTCTGAAGAGTCCCCACGTGATTCCAATATGCAGTAAGGTTTGGGGACCATTGCCTTAATGTCTCTATCATGTAATAGCTCAAATAAATGGCATTTTAATTTATTTTAGGTACACATTTTTATTCCAGCTTAATGTTTCAAGAAATTCTGAATGAACTGTTCTGAGGCAGAGCTCGTATACCAGTATTACTTCACAGTTCCCCAGCTTAGTCTAATTTTCAAAGCTGGGTTTGAGAACCTCTGCCCCAAACTGTTAACAAGGTGTTCCCTAATACCTTCCAAACTGACTTGAATGACCAGATGCAACTACATGATCAGATACAACTTATTTGTCATTTGTAGTAGCATTTTCATATAACTATATACTAAATTATTTTCAAATATGTGTTTCCTCAGGAATGTGTCTTGCAATCATATTAATATTATGAAAGTGCTTAGATGATTATATCTTCAGTGTTCGAACAAAATCGAACTTAAAATCAATACAAGGGAAATGATCACAAATTAAAAATGAAGTTAAGATTCCATTGAAAGATGAAGAGAAATTCTCTGTATGCTGCTTAATATATCTTTACTAATTCCACTGCCCCTTACTGCCTGGTAGAATTGAAAAGTTAATATCTAAATGGTAAAAAAATTAAAGAAGTAAGGCCTGTTAACTCCAGTGAGCACGGAACTTGATAGACATGAGCTTGAAGTTAGTTAAAGCACTGAGATTTCAGCTCATAACTAAAAATTCCTCTAAAATTATGGCCTTAAAATGGTATTGATGATGAATGTTCCCTTTTTTCATAATGAAATAACATCTCTATTTTACATCTAGAAATATCTGACTTTATTTCAGACATATTTCCAATCAATTAAAAAGCCACATGAGTAATTACAGATAGGTAATTTGAAATCCTAGGTTTTGCAAGAAAAGAGACAGAAGTTCAAAAGATAGGATTAATCTGTGAATATAATATTAGTTAGCAGCAAAGCTGGGTCTGAGACCCTGATTTTTCCTGACTCCTCACATGACAAGTATTCTCATAGGCCACATAGTGGAAGATTAAATATGGCATAGCTGATGGAAAATGGTGTCTTCCAAATTATACATAGTATCTTTATAATGAAAATAGCCCTGAAAATGTATCTGAAAGAACCAGAAGTAAACAACAAATCACCAAATAATGACTTTATACTTTGGTGCCAAAAACTAAGAACTTTACATTCTTCGAGAGACATTAGGGTGTATTCTATTGTCATTGTGCTTCTGGGCACCCAAATCACAGAGCAGGGCATCCCCTTCAGAGCAGGGATAATTTGCAAGCAAGCACACCTGGTCAACCAAAACCATGTTAGCTTTTGTTCTGGTTAGCTGTGGCATCCTGGGGACTAGTTAAGAATCCAGGGTGACTGGTTAGTGCTCTTGCCAAAACTTATTAAATGTTTCGTATCTCACTCCTGCTGACAAAGCTATTAAAAAGCACACAAAGACAAAAATGCTCTATGAAGCATTACTACATTAAATAAGACAAAAACAATAAAGACAAAAGGTTGACCCCACTGAAATTTTATTATTGAGTTAGAAGCATTTGTAGACCTTGTTGAAACAAATATGTGGCAGTAAAGATTAAAGAGGTAACATGTGTGAAATATTTTAAGGGGAAAGAAAATTACAAGCTGATTGCATTATTTTTATGATAGGATTAAATAGTAATCCTATTTGAATATGCACAGTGCTAGAATGCATCCAAGCTTATGCATATCAACGTACATTCTTAATGGTTTCTGAAGATTCATAAAACATAATGAACTGCTTTGACCCTGAGAAATTACACTTGTAAATGAACTACATAAATGGAACATTCATGTGCTTAGAATGCGTTGTTTTATTACAAAGCTAGCTCACTCTGTACATGATTTAGAAATTTATTCGACTTTACTGCCCTAAATATCTGATTGATTATTTAATAGATGGTTGATAAAACATTTATAAGGCCAACAGAATTTAAAATAATAATTTAGTATTGCTAAACCGGGCCCAAAGCTAACCAGAAATAATTAATCGAGTCCTCTTATTTCTGTAATACTATAATATCACGTTATAATATACTTATGCTGATATTAGTGTGACACTTAGAATAGTGTGAGATACCAACAGTAGGACAAATATTTGCAAATGTTAAAGACTAAAGAAGCATCATTGTAACCCAACTGATAAGAAATTTTGAACTGCAGGGGTCTTATTTGTTTCACAACTTAAACTTTTACCATGTATCCTTTTATTTGGAAGTCAATCAATCAGTGTCCTATGACCACTAAGTAAAAACAGACAAAAAGTGTTGCTGTTCAATATTCAATGGACTTTAGAGTAGCATGTGGTATATGTGCATCCCCTGAAACACTTCTTCATTCTAACAGTCTGGTGTGTTAAGTGCCTCCAGGTATCTGGTCTTTTGAGTCACTGTTCATTCAATGGCTCCTTCTTTATTTGAGAAGTTCAATTTGTTCAGTTCAACTAAAATGAAAATGAAATGATACCCATGGTAAGAATGCGTTCATAAATACAGAGCTGAGGATGATGAGTGGAAAGATTAAACATGGATTGTCTCCACCTTCCAATGGGAATTGTAAATACTTGCTGGAACTACTCAGTGTTGGATTTTCCAGAAGCAGAAGTGGAATGTTTCAGCCAATTTGGGATTTTACCTGCTAACCAATCCAGCAAGATATTAGGGATGGGATGATGTGATAGTGAAAAATCATGTTTAAAATAAAACAATATGTTCCCATTAGATTTTACTTCTAGTGAGTTCTTCTTTCAGATGAAAATGTGTCATTTTTAAAATAAGAAAACTCAGACTGAACTATCTTGTTGGCAAGCTAGAAAATGAACCCTTGTTGCCAACCTGAAATACAAGAAGTCAAAAACTCAAAATTTCTCCAAGTGATGTTTCCCAGATTCTCAAACATACCTCACACTTCAAGATCCATGGTAGCATTTCAAGCAGGATCAAGGTAGAATATTAACTGGAAGAGAAAAGGGGAGGGATTACACCCCTCATAGAAGAAATAACATAAACAAAAGCTCGAAGACAGCAATGTGGAAAGTACCTTTGGAATATGGAGCGCAATTCAGTGTGTCCAAAGGGTAGGGTTCATGTTGTATTAGAAATAAAAATGGGAAAGAAGTTTTTTTACTGATAGTCAAAGCCTCACATGTGAGGCTAAGGAATTTTGAGTTTATGTTGTGGGAGATATGAATCACTTTTTTTGAATCGAGTGAGGAAACAGCTTGAACCAAGTTGGGCTCTCTAAAGGATCCCATTGGCTTGAACATGCATGAAAGATCAAAGGAGAAATCTTATATTTTAGTCTTATCAAAACTTTGGTAAAGTTTTCAGGTACTAAATAACAATGTAGCAAGAGCATTATCCCCAAATGGGAGGACATGGCCCATCTTGACTCAGTCTTTCACATTTAGAATCACTAGGTATAAGGGGGCTTTGGAAAAGAGTGATGAAATAGAAAAGCTAGATCATTACTAGAAAATATTTTTGATTTCCAGCTTAGTGTCAATGTAAGGTTAATCCTAATACTGACCACAATTGTGCCTTTTCAGACTTGTGATTCCAACAGCAGACCTAACTGATGACTTCCTAAAGCAACTTGATATATAAAATCAACAATATACAGAAACACTTCTAAATATGTTCTCTTCCTTTTCTTGTACAGGAAAGTGTCATTTCTGGCAGAGATAGAAGAAAGAAAAAAAATCGCAAACGTTTGAAACTTGTGAGTGAATGGTTTACATTTAAAAAGCAAAACAAATAAACAAACTTCACTTTCATACAATTTTGCATCCAAATACCTTTCTTATTTAAAGAACTTTAAAAATGTTTCTAAAGAAGAATGGAAATATTAATAGTGTCTAATAGATATAGGCTTAAGCTTTAGGAGTAAGCACTAGTCTTATGACTTCTAATTAATTGATCAACCAAGAAGAAACTCTAAAAGGGAAATATCCTTGTAAGTCTGTGGCATGCAAATGTGGTGATGTTGGCTTTATTTCAAATAAACCAAGCACTCAAGAGAAGTGAAGTCTCAGTAGTTAATGGCCCCTCTGAGGTCACCACTTTCATTAACAAAAGTTGTTTCCTTGCTCAAAAGTGAGTTAATACATTACCTTCCCAACAATGTGTTGAAAGGATCAAATACATTATTTAATATGAAAGTAATATTTCAACTGATATAGTCTTTGATAATTAATATTCAATAAGAATATTTTCAAAGGAAATACAATTATTACTCATATTAATAATAGACAATATATATGTATACATAAACACCATCATGTATTGAGTGTCTGTGTCTGTCTTATGTCAATATGAGCTAAGAAAATATACATTATCATTTGTGATCCTCAAATTAATATTATCAGTTTGGCCTTATTATCCCCTCCTATTTTACAAGTAAAGACCAAGAGGTTCACAGAGTGTAAATAGCAATAGCTTACTCAGTTGGAGTGTCTGGCTTCAATTTAATCTCGTTGCTTCATTCTGCTAGGTGTAGTAGAGGTCTCTTCTTATAGGTAGCCTTCAAAGAAGACGTAATGCCTCTGCTCTCATTTTTAATTTAAAAGAAATATGAGGGAAACAATTATGTACATTCTAAGGATAATAGCTTACCAAATGTGGGAAAAAGAGCTTCTAGCATTAGTGTTAAGATATCCACAGTTCCAGCCAGGTTGTAGCGATGGGTTTCCTTAAAAAGATGGAACTTCTCAGGATTGTGTTGCTCTCCTGATTTAGATCAGGGTCTGTGGTCCTATATGCAATCACACAAGTAAGGCATTGGAAAAGCAAAATTTAGTTACAAATATGTTAACAGTAAATTTAGTAGAGGTGAATTGTGTCACATCAGCCAAAACCTGGATTACTCCTCTCTTCCTAAATCTGTATTTCACTGCTCAAACACATATACTTTTCATTATGACACTCAGGGCTCTTCACAATTTGATTTCAATTGTCTTTATAGTCTCACTTTTTTCCCCATATTTCACCAGCCATCCTAAGTTAACATCACCATTCCCCCAATTCTGGAACAGCTGATACATTTTTCAATCAATTTTCTTTCCTTTTGCTACTCCTTCAGCCAGAAGGTATATTTTTCTCCAATTCTGCTTTACGATATGTCTTATTTTTCAAGGCCTAACTCAAAAGCTAGCTTCCTTCTGCTCTATGAAAGACAATGTCAAGAGAATGAGAAGACAGGCCATGGACTGCAAGAAAATATTTGCAAAAGACGCACTTGATAAAGGACTGTTACCCTAAATATACAAAAATAACTCTCTCAAGACAGTAGAAAAACAACCCACTAAAAATGGGCCATAGACCTTAAAGTCACCTCACCAACAAAAACATACAGATGGCAAATAAACATATGAAAATATGCCCCACATTATACATCATGAGGAAAGTGCAATTAAAACAAAAATGAGATACCACTACACACTAATTAGAATGGCCAAAGTGAGAACACTGACAATGCCATGTGTTGGTGAGGATATGGAGCAACAGGAACTCTCATTCATTGCTGGTAGGAGTGCAAAATGGTACAGCCACTTTCTAACACTGTTTGGCAGTTTCATACAAAATTAAACAAACTCCTCCCAGATAATCCAGCAATGACATTCCTTGATATTTATCCAAAGAGGATGAAAACTTACATACACACACGGAAACACACACAGATGTTAATAGCAGCTTTATTCATAACTGACAAAACTTGGAAGCAACTAAAATATCCTTCATTAGGTGAATGAATCAACTGTGGAACATACAGACAATAGAACATTATTAAGTGCTAAAAAGACATGAGCTATCAAGCCATGATAAGACATGGAGGGAAATTAAAGGCATATTACTAAGTAAAAAGCTGATCAGAAAAGACCACATACTGTATGATTCCAACTATATGGCATTCTGGCAAAGGAAAAACTATGGAGACAGTAAAGGGATCACTGGTTGCCAGGAGTCAGAAGGGATGAAGAGGCGAAGCACAAAGAATTTTTAGGGCCTTGAAAATACTCTATATTTGAAACTATAATGGTGGATATATGTCATTATACATTTGTCTAAACCCACAGAATGAACACCACCAAGAATGAATGACAATGTAAACTATGGACTTTGGATTATTATGATGTGTCAGTGTAGGTTCATCAGTTGTAATAAGTGTACCATCCTGGTGGGGATTTTGATAATGCAGGAGGCTGTGCATGTGTGGTAGCAGGAAGTATAAGGGAAATCTCTATATGTTCTCGATTTTGTCATGAACCTAAAACTGTTGTAAAAAATAAAGTCTTAAAGAAAAAAATAAAAGGTAGCTCTCTCTTATTAATATATATATATATATATATATATAAAATTTGTGCCTCTATTTCTTGTATCATTTTGCTTTCTAAAAATCATAATTTGCAAACTGTATTTCTTTTCCCTGAATGCCTAGTAAAGTAACGTTCTACTACTCAGGCTATCATGTTTGTTGTACGTAACCAAATGTTTTCCAGAACAAAATGATGATCTTGCTCTTTTCATTCAGATCAAGCCATACCTATGGTTTGGGGTAGCATATTTTAATACAAAAATTGGCATGCAGATATTTCCCAGAAGCAAGTACCCTGAGGATCCAGTGACTCAAAAAAGTACCATTTGAAATGTGTTGAAAGAAATTAAAAATTGTTAGGCTGGAAGAAATTACAAAGACAGAATGATTTGGCTTCTTCCATTTAATTTGCGGAGTGCTGAGAAATAGACAATGAATCACAATTACATGGAGGCAAAGATAAAGATGGATATTATAAAATAGAGGATTTCCAAAAATGGAAGGCTTATGCTATAGAGTTTTACAGCCACAGGTGGTTTTAACTCATGCTGAAATATTGTAGAGGGAATATCTATCTTTAGCAGACATTTTGGAGGAAGTAGATAAGGGGGGGAATAATAGAGATTTTTCAAAGACTTTTTAGGAAGATGCTGCATTACAGTCTACATTGCAAACTTTCAAAGTCATTCTTTCCTCAGATGCTCAAGCCTGTATTTCAGTTTGAAACATTATCAACACTAATATCTGAACCCTTAGAGTCTTGATTTGACACTCTACCTTCTTAGTCATGAAGTTCACTTTAAAATCTTTCTGTGATTCATTGTATATACCAAGAATTGTTATTTCTATCAATTTGTACCAGCCAATAATATATACCTATTTACTCATGATCATTCATTTAAATAAAGTATCCATTAACTTCAGGCTGAACATAAGGAAACTTTAGAGAGGCAGCAAGAGGGACAAAGGAGAGAAAAACATTTCTTCTGCCCTCCCCACACAATAAAGTTGGCAATATTCCAGGCTTAGAAATTTTCATTAGTTAAATAACAAGTAGTGGCAGTTGTTTATTATTGCTTTTTAAGCTTTTGCAGGCTACTAAAATGGCTGACAATTGAAAGTAAATTCAGTTAGTTTAAATAAAAAAATTAAGATTTGAACATATTCTATTTGTAATTACTGATACTTTCTAACTTTGGCATATATTTATTTTAATTATTATGGCGGAGCTCTTATAATCCTTTTGCAAACTTTTTTTAAAAGGGAAGGATGGAGGAGGAAAAGAAGAAACATATACTAGAGGTAACATCTTTTCCTTACTCATATCTCTGGAGAAAAATGTTTTAAAAGTTGAGAACTTAGGAGAATATTTCTTAAAACTGTATATATCAGGGAGAAAAAAGCTGCTAGAGAGATGTTCAAAGTCTGTGTACAGCTGTATTTCATCTGATCCTTCAGGCCTGAGTCCTGTTCAAAAGGTTAATTCAAGTAACATCTCCCATCCCTCTTTCCTTCCTGACACCACTTCTGTGCCTCTTTCTTTACAAGCACACTTCTTCTGCTAGATCCCACTGCAAGCAATCCCCCAGCAAGACTGGAGAACTGTCTTCTGGAAGAGACTGGTCCTGCCTGCAGACATGGGCCCTCGGCCTTGCTCCAACCTTCCTGGCAGTGCCGGCGCAATCCTGGTGCAGGGATTCTATAAGGCAACTGTTGAAGGAAGGAAAGACTAACAAGACTATTGAGTCCGTTTTTTTGGTGAAAGGGAAAGATCCACATCTGGCCAAAAAATAATTCAAAACATTCCCTAAAAAGGGAACCCTCTTGCACTATTGGTGGGAATGTAAATTGTTATAGGCACTATGGAGAACAGTATGGAGGTCCCTTAAGAAACTAAGAATAGAATTACCATATGACCCAGCAATCCCACTACTGGGTATATACCCAGAGAAAACCATAATTCAAAAAGACACATGCACCCCAATATTCATTGCAGCACTATTTACAATAGCCAGGTCATGGAAGCAACTAAATGCCCATTGACAGATGAATGGATAAAGAAGATGTGGTACATATAGACAATGGACTATTACTCAGCCATAAAAAGGAACGAAATTGGGTCATTTGTAGAGATGTGGATGCATCTAGAGACTGTCATACAGAGTGAAGTAAGTCAGAAAGAGAAAAACAAATATCATATATTAATGCATATATGTGAAACCTAGAAAAATGGTACAGATGAACCAGTTTGCAGGGCAGAAATTGAGACACAGAAGTAGAGAACAAACGTATGGACACCAAGTGGGGAAAGCGGCAGGGGTGTGGGGAGGTGTGATGAATTGGGCGACTGTGATTGACATGTATACAATGATGTGTATAAAATGGATGACTAATAAGAACCTGCTGTATAAAAAAATAAAAAAATAAAATTCAAAAAAACAAAGAAACTGACAAGGGAAACAAGATTAAAAAAAAGAGATATTATTCAAGAAAATGTTATTATATATAATCTCCTAAGTGTTTGCTCTCCAGATGTTTAAAGAATTTAATAAAAGATTTATTAAAGGTTTATAAAATTGAGTTTGACAAACATTTTTTAATTAGTGTTCTTTTTTGTTTGTTTGGTACTCGACATAGGTAATTTCAATTTAAACTAGGAAAAATGTCAATCTCTGATGTTTTCTTGGGCCTAAATTCCATCTCAATACAAAAACAGAAAAACACACATAGTAAGTTCTTAAAAATGATAGCTGTGCTTATGTTTAGCTTCCATGATATGTGAGAATATTTATAAATATAACTAAATTATCATATCATGAACCTTTAAAAATTTCCTTATTAAGATTTTTGGCAACATGTTTAAAACGTTTAATGCCATTAAGCAAATAGCTTTGATGTAGAATGTAAAGATACTAATTTAATTTATACACTTGGTATACGTAAACTACATTATTATAGATTAGATGACTAAATCATCTATATAACATGAAGCTTAATTTTTTAAAAAAATGTATTGAAATACATCATATATAGAATTCTAGGTAAGTAACATAACTCCTTATGACCCAGTCCCCACTTGC
The DNA here is from genome assembly GCF_000442215.2 of Lipotes vexillifer. Taxonomy (NCBI): domain Eukaryota; kingdom Metazoa; phylum Chordata; class Mammalia; order Artiodactyla; family Lipotidae; genus Lipotes; species Lipotes vexillifer. The sequence goes on from NW_006784237.1 coordinate 1,625,375, forward strand.
TTTGTAAAAAAATTAATAATAATTAATTAAATGATTTTAAAAGTGTCTTTTGAGAATTCTGAAACTAATTTTTATTGAGCTTTTATGTTATATCAAACCCTTTACTATGTAATTTAACACCCCTGAATCAGTTTATAATCAATACTTAAAGAAAATTCAGTTACACTAAAAAAATACCTTGGCTGTATCTGTGCACACAGAAGGAACCAGAGCACTCAACATTTTGTTTGACCCCCTCCTGGAAATTATTGCCATTATATCTTCCCTCTCTAGTTTCTGAATCCTTGGAGAAATCTAAGATGGCAAAAGAATTATGAGGGGGAAAATGAGGCTAGTTGTTGAAGCGAAAGGAGTGAAGGTTTTCAAATGTTAAGGATAATAGCCTATGTTTTTCTTGTACTTTTTCCTCAGATTTCCTCTAATAGTTCAGATTCGAAGAATGGAGAAACTTTTCCAATTTCCTTTCCTTTTCCTCCCCCTCATCACGTCTTGGTCTTCACATACTCATATTCTTTTTACTATTTTGCATTGTTTACAGTTCAAAGAAGACGAATTACTTTGGGTAAGAATCACAGGTAAACTCTGATGCTTACTAAAATCTAAATGAAAACCACATCTCAAATGCCTTATTAATCATCTGAAGTTACTAAATTTTGGACAAGTGATAATCACTGTTTTAATAATATAAAATCTGTGAGTGTGTGTGTGTGTAAACACAATCTGTTAAATCAGAAACAGAAGCATCTGATGGTATCTTGTAATTATTCACAAGATAGATAAGAGCAATGCTTTACCAAGGAGGTTTATAATATAAAGAACAGTAATGTATATTAAGATGTCACTGTCTACTCAGATCAGTAGCAGTTGGTGGTTATTTTAAGCCTAAAGCAACAAGTGTTTAATCTGCTCTGTCCACTCACACCCTAATAATGCATGGTGGAATTAGGCATATATGTAATTTCTGGACTGCCGCATTAAGTTATGTGCTTTCAAAATCAATTTGTATTAGAGCTCATGTACCAGGAACCTTAGGGGACTGAAAGTAATTGCTCTATTTCGAAGGTGATATGCAGTTTTAGGTCTTCCATTCCTACTGCATTTGGACCAGGGTTGTACCAACCTGTTATCATTTAAAGCCATTATTGAAATCTTCATAGCATGAGATAATTTCTTTTGCATCTTTGAAAGCCTTGATATAAAGCAGCTTATGTCCAAGGATTTTCTCACAATGACATTATAGTTCACATAATATATAGCCCCAAAAGTAGTAGGTTCTGTTGTTACTGAACACTTATTAAGCAGCTAAAATGGCCAATATCTGGTGTGTGTATTCGATATGAAGACAGCTGAGCAGGGCTATCAAATTACATTTTCAATTTTCTAGTTTAAAATCCTGTACTTTCCAACCATTATAAATTGCTCTAAGAATTAACAGTCTGGTGTTTAAAATGTCCCATAGTCTTCTGAGTAAAGGCTTTTAAAATATAAAGCATGGAATCAAAAGCATAGATAAAATTCATAATTCAAGTAAATCTACTTTAAGAAAGTACTTTTTTAAGTATAAGCATTAATTAATAGATTTTATAATAGATTAGGACCAAGGTTCACTAACACATTTTTGGAAACAAAATTTGGGGCCATCAGAGTAATTCAGAACAAGAACAACTACTACTACTTAGTGTAGTAGTAGTATACTACTACAAATAGTATTAGTCCTACTTTTTGTAGTAGTATCCTACAAATAGTCAAATATTTGACTATTTTAAACATAAAATTAGAAATATCTATGAATTTATTAAAATTACCAGATTACAAAAATTATAGACAGAAAGGAAAAAAGTAATTATTGAGCAACTGTTTTTTCTAGGAGTTAAATTGTTTAATTATACACTTAAATATGCATATTTTAATTATATATTAAATATGCATATGTATATATTTGATCTCGTGAAATCCACTAATTGCCTAATTTACTATTATCCTAACTTTTAAAATGTTTTTGTTTGTGCCTTTGAATTTTTGTATATCATAGAGAGTAGTTTTATATTTAATAAAATGTATAAAATATTTAATTCTAAAGATATTTAAATGTTATCTTTTTCTATTTATATCCTGATTACTATTAGACCAAATTATGAAACTAGGTGCTCTTACTTACCATCTTCTCTGAGTCTTCTGTACTAGATAAGTATCAAATCCTAAGCAAAAAAACAACTTCCATTCCCCAAGGACATTGTTTCTTTTGAAAAAAGCAAAGAGCTCAAAGAAAAAGTTGGAAGTGAAAGGTCAGATCTTTTAGGCTCAGACAGTTTCTCTCACACTGCAACAAATTTTATCCTTCTTTGTCATGCACTGCACATCACTAAATAAAGTTGAAGAAACACCACTTAGATGAAATGTTTGAGTCAATATTATGCTCCTTGGGAGTTAAGAAGAGTTTACAACCTACTTCTAAGCCCCAGATGTGGAACACAATGTTGAGTTCCCTGCTGAAATACAAGATAAATAAAATATTGGAAGAGAGGGGGCACAATTTATTGATATAATGTTAGACCTCATTTTAGATGTCAATGAGAATTTTTCAATTTTTTTAAGTTTATTTTTATATACTATAGTCAAAAGTTTTATAAGACAGCAGAAAGTAATACTCACCCTTTCAGGCAGTAGAAAAGTGTGGGATAAAATATAAGGAGAAAGCATGTTGTGATGCTGCCCCCAAATGCTGGTTATTATGGCTAAATTGCAGTGACAAAGCACTTCTTTTATTAAAATTTCATTTCTAGGAGCTTTCCTTATAACTATCAGGGAAGTATTTTAGTTGTGTGTTGACACACTGACATGAATTTGGTATTATATATAGCTTGACACAACCAAGGAATCCATGAAATGATGCTCTATTTAGAGAACACAATTTAAAGTTCAGGTTAATCATATATTCATATTTACTAAGCATGAAATATATGCTACCTCTTTGATATGTGCTTTCTGTGTAGGCAGAGCATAGCACACATATTAAGTTATATGAGACCAAACAGGCTGGCTTTATCCCCTCAGGGGGTGAAAGTCATAGGGCTGCTGAGATGGACCACAGCTCTTTGCCCTCCATCTGCTCTTTATTTAGGCCAGCAGTGCAGAATCTGTGGAGAATCAATGCACTCAGTGAGATAGGAATGGTGCAAAGTATTGGCAGAGTCAGTATCAGGGTTAGGTTTCTCTTAAAGCCTTTGATTCAGTTGACAGCGCGTCTCCTGTGAAGTTGACCTTTGTGTTTCCTTCAGAGCTTGCTGAAGTTGGCTTTCCTCATGAAGGCTACATTTCTGCCAGGAGCAGGGTGGTCCCCAAAGGTATGCTGCACAGACAGATATAGGGAAACAAAAAAGGCATTCATTAAGAATATAAATATGGTCTGTCTCTAAGAGTTTTAATAATAGGTGAAAGTAGCTCTCTGGGCTTGGAAAGTGCCAGATACTTCTCGTCCTCAGGTTCACTTTAAGGCTTGCAGTGCCTTCTTCAAAACCTACTGTCTTTGATTTCACTCAGCTTATCTTTTAGCAACATGCTCTTTTTATTAAAACAGGGAATCAAAATCCTATGACTTAAACCTTGAAGCGTGATGAGTTTGTTAAGCCTTTTGCATTTATTTGCATGGCTAAACTGAACTAGGAAAGAAGTAAGTAAATTAACTTTTGTTGAATAATTATTGTCCCATGTTGACAAAATGTTAAGTAACTAAGTCATGGAGGAAGTGCTTGAGGAGAAGATCAGAAAATTAATTATGACTCACCCCATATTTATCCCTAGGTGATAGAATAGAAAAATAATTGACAGAGTAAGATATATGATATAATGAAAAGTATGCAAAACATTATACTATTTATTTTAAAATATTTAAAAATGACTTAAATAATAATTGTCTTACCAGGCATATAGTAAGCTATAATTTCTGGGCATCCCTTCATTTGCCACTGCACATGTCTCTTTTTCCTAAGCCCATCAATATGTATACATACATCTTCATTTCCATTTGCTTTCAGAATACACAAGTTTACAGTTTTTATATTCATTATAATTTAGGTCAATTCCATCCTCAAGCTATTAAGGGAGGTATGATAGTCTCACCAGTAAACTGTCTCTCCATGAATTTCAGGATGAATTATTGCCAGGAATTTTTATTATAGACGAGTAAATCCATTTCAGGTTTATGGATATGTGTTTGAAAGTGTATCTCAGAGGTCAATTTTCTAACTAAGTTTCTTTCCCAAAGCTAAATGTCTAAATTAATTTTTGCTTTAAACCTTACTTGTAAACTAGGCTTCTACCAACTGATGATAATTATTATTTAATAATTCAGTTAAATCAAAAAATGTATAAAAGGATAAACGATCCAAACATGGGAAAATCAAACCTACATTTTTAACATGGCCTTGCATATTTAACAACTCTGGTTGAGCAAACTTAATATTAGTAAAATCATACCAAATATATTTAACATAAATCTGAGAGACATTACTCTGCATGGTAAATTGTTTGGCTTGAAAATAACAACACAATATCGAGGACTTGGTTTTCAATGATTTTTCTTTCAGATCTTGAAACAAACGTCAAGTCACAAATTGTTTACATAATATTTTGGATATTTTTTCAATATATACAGATAAATTTTCAGAGATGAGATATGTTTCAGTTCTATGCTCATTCATTACTCTTCTCTTTTTATATTGATAGCTCCTTTTTAATCAAACTACACTTGATTTACAATATTATATTAGTTTCAGGTGTACTGTATAGTGATCCAGTATTTTTATAGATTGTATTCCATTAAAATTATTACAAAATATCAGTTGTACTTCCCTGTGCTGTAAAATATATCATTGTTGTTTATCTGTTTTATACATAGTAGTTTGTATCTCTTAATCCCATACCCCTATTTTGCCCTTTCTCCCTTCCCTCTCCTCACTGGTAACCACTAGTTTGTTTTCTGTATCTGTGAGACTGTTTGTTTTGCTATATACATTCATTGTCTTTCTTTGTCTGACTTATTTCACTAAGCATAATAGTCTCTAGATCCATCCACTTTGCTGCAAGTGGCAGAATTTCACTGTTTTTTTTTAATAGCTGAGTAATGTTCCATTATATATACATATATATGTATATAAATACATCTTTGTCCATTCATCTGTTGATGGATGCTTGGGTTGCTTCCATATCTTGGCTATTGTAAATAGTGCTGCTTATGAACATTGGGGTGCATATATCTTTCTGAATTAGTGGTTTTGTTTTTTTCTGTGTATAATCAGGAGTGAAGTTGCTGGATCCTATGATAGTTCTATTTTTAGTTTTTTGAGGAACCTCTATAATTTTATCCATAGTGGCTGCACCAATTTACATTCCCACCAACAGTGTACGAGGGTTCCCTTTTCTCCACATCCTCTCCAACATTTGTTATCTGTAGACTTTTTGATGACGGCCATTCTGACAGGTGCGAGGTGATATCTCATTGTTGTTTTGATTTGCATTTCTCTAATAATTAACAATGTTGAGCATTCTTTCATGTACCAGTTAGCCATCTGTATGTCTTCTTTGGAACATCCGTATTCAGGTCCTTTTCTCCTCCTCTCCAACATTTGTTATCTGTAGACTTTTTGATGACGGCCATTCTGACAGGTGCGAGGTGATATCTCATTGTTGTTTTGATTTGCATTTCTCTAATAATTAACAATGTTGAGCATTCTTTCATGTACCAGTTAGCCATCTGTATGTCTTCTTTGGAACATCCGTATTCAGGTCTTCTTCCCATTTTTTGATTGGGCTGTTTGCTTTTTCTGATATTGAGTTGGATGAGCTGTTTATATATTTTGGATATTAACCCCTGGTTGATCACATTATTTGCAAAAATTTTCTCTCATTCAGTAGGTTTTCTTTATACTTTGTCTATGGTTTCCTTTGCTGTGCAAAAGTTTTTAAGTTTAATTAGGTACTATTTATTTATTTTTGCTTTTATTTCCTTTGCCTTAGGAGACAGATCCAAAAAAATATTGCTGTGATTTATGTCAAAGATTATTCTGCCTATGTTCTCTTCTAGGAATTTTATGATTTCAGGTCTTTTAGGTCTTTAATTAGTTTTGAGTTTATTTATATATATGTTATAAAATGTTCTAATCTCATTCTTTTACATGTAGCTGTCCAGATTTCCCAGCACCACTTATTGGAGACTGTCTTTTCTCCATTGTATATTCTTGACTCCTTTATTGTCAAATATTGACCATAAGAGCGTGGGTTTATTACTGGGTTCTCTACTCTGTTCTATTGATCTATGTGTCCATTATTGTGCCAATACCATGCTATTTTGATACTGTAGCTTTGAGTATAGTCTGAAGTCTGGGAATGTGATACTTCCAGCTTTGCTTTTTCTCAAGACTGCTTTGGCAATTTTGTTTCTTTTGTGCTTCCATATAAATTTTAGAATAATTTATTCTAATTCTGTGAAAAATATCATGGGTATTTTGAAAGGGATTGCATTAAATCTACAGATTGCTCTTGGTAGTATGGCCATTTTAACAATACTAATTATTCCAATCCAAGAGCAAGAGATATTTTCCGTTTCTTTGTATCACCTTCAATTTCCTTCATTAGTGTCTTATAGTTTTGAGTCTAGCTCCTTCAACTCCTTGTCTGTTTATTCTTAGATATTTTATTCTTTTTGGTGTGATTCTAAACAGAATTGGTTTTGTTTCTGTTTTTTTTTGTTTTTGTTTTATTTTGTTTTGCTTTCTCTTACTGATAGTTCATTATTCGTATATAGAAAAGCAACAGATTCCTGTATATTATTCTTGTATTCTGCAACTTAGCTGATACAAAAACGTACAGGGTTTCCCTTACATATGACTCTTTGCTTTTCTCTTGCTGTTTTTAAAATTCTTTAACTTTTGCCATTTTAATTGTGATATGTCTTAGTGTGAGTGTGTTTGGGATAATCTTTTTAGGGACCCTCTGTGCTTCTTGTACCTGGATATCAGTTTTCTTTTTTAGGTTTGGGAAGTTTTTAACCATAATTTCATTAAATACATTTTTGATCCCTTTCTCTTTCTCTTCTTCTGGGACCCCTATAATATGAATGTTGGTACATTTACTGCTATCCCAGAGATCTGTTACACTGTTCTCATTCTTTAAAAATTTTTCTTTTTGTTGTCCTGATTGACTGAACTCCATTATTCTGTCTTCCAGATCACTTATGTTTTCTTCTTTATCACTTAGTCTGTTATCATTCTTTCTAGTGTGTTTTTTCTATTTCTGTCATCGAATTCTTCATTTCTGATTGGGTCTTTTTTATATTTTCTAGTTCCTTGTTTAAAATTTCACTGTGTTCATTGCTTCTTTTCCCTAATTCACTTAACACTCTTATTACCAATGCTTTGAATACTTTATCTGGTAAAAACTTTATTGCTGTTTCATTATTCATTTTTTTCAGGTTTTTTTCTCTTGCTTTTTCAATTGAGATATGTTCCTCCACCTTTTCATTTTGCTTGACTTTCTCTGCCTCTATGAACTTAAGTGAAACGGTTACCTATTTTAGTCTTGAAGGGGTGTGGGAGCATCCCTATACAGACTGTATGTGCCCAGTGCCTTTGGTGGTAGGGCTGGACTTGATGTGGATACACGTCATGATTTTCTTCAGGGTGTGCTCAGTTTTCTCCTTGGTAGAGGTGAGGCTGGAGATGGAGAGGCTAGAACTGGAGCCAAGTGTGAGCCAGGAATTCCTCTTTGCACAGTGACCACCACTGCCCTGTCAGGGGTGGGGTTTGATCCCAAGTGGCTGGAGCAGAAGCCCTGAGGGTCAGGCCTGAGTTGGTTCTATTCCCTTTAACTGTGTTTTTCCCTCTCCCAGCACTGGACCCTTGTCCCAGAAGAGGGAAGTGCTGAAGAAAGCAGGAGCCTGTGCAGGCTCTCAGTTTGTGTTGGCCCCAGACAGGGGTCTGGGCTGTCTCCAACATGCTGCCTGTGAAGGCACCAACATTGTTTCCCTCACTCTGCTCAGATGCAGCCTCAGGTCCAAGTCCCCTTTGTCCCTCACAGAGATCACTGCCCAAGCCTCCATTGTCCCTGCTCTGTTGTGGAGCCATAACACAGGGCAGGTGGGGCACACATGAGCTCTCAGTATAAACTGGGTTTGTGCTGTGGTGGACTGGCTACTGTCAGAGTTCTGAGCTGCTTCTGAGGCGCTGCTTGAGTACATGCCAACAATGATCACTACTGCCCCACCCAGATCCCACTCCAGAACCAAGTCACCTCTATATTCCTACAGCTGAGCTTTTCCCCTGATCATGGTGGCCCTAGATCCAGTGCCACCCTGTGAAGTGGAGTAAGTGAAACTGTAGTGTTCACTCAGCTCAGGCTGGGGCGTGTGCCATGGTGGTTACGGGAAACGCAGCATCCCCTAGAGCAGTCTTCAATCTGCCCTCGCTGCCCTGCTTCAGGGGCAAGCCAGTGTGCACAGGCTCCTCCTGAGCAGCATCCAGGCTTCCCACAGCCCCCCAGTTAGTCTCAGTGTTCCTCCAACCAGCCAAGGGGGCTCATCTTACCTGTGTAGGATCCCTGTGTCTTCCCTGTGCTGGGAAACAAATCTGTGGCTAGAACCACTCACTCCCCAGGGTGGGTCTCTGACCACGTAATCTCCCTTTTCCTCAGTCCTCTCCCAGGGTCACAGGTTCTGACCAGATTGTTTGTCTTCCCTTCCTACCCAATTACATGTATATCTTTCTTACACTCCTGGTTGTACAGGAGTCTTCCTGCCAGTTTCCAGTTAGCTTTCAGTGAGAATTGTGCCACATGTAGATGTATTTGTGATGTGTCCTTGGGGAGGGTGAGTTCCACATCCTTCTACTCTGCCATCTTGATCTTCTCCTCTCTTGATAGCTTCTTTTAATAAAGCTCACTATTTCTCAGGAAATGTTACCATTTTATATGAATTGGAGTTCTCAGCACATTAGTACATTTTTAAACACCGTAATACTATGAGGGCTGCCCTAGTTTCATTTCTCATTCTGGTACCCACAATATCTTAACTTTTTAAGTATCTTTAATTACCGAATACATAAGGATGACTCACACGGTTTTATTTTCTGCTCATCAATCTCTCCTAAGTTCTAGACTACAGCTTCCTAGTGGAAATCTTCACATGGTTGTCTTCCAGATACATTAAACTTGACCATCCAAAACTAAACCCCCCTCTTTCTCTTCCTCCGTATTGCTCATTTCAGTGAATGGTATCATTTTATACCTGGACCTAAAATCAAGAACCTGAGGGCTAATTTTGAGTTCTCCTTCTACCTCTCCCTCCCCATACCTAACTGATCATGGAGTCATGACTACAAATGTTACTTGTAGTGCTATACATGTTATAAAAACTCCATAGACACAAAACATGTGTTATTTGTTATGGAATAAAAAAATATGAAAAAATTGTTTGGAAGATAAAGTGCAACATATGTACAAAAATTACTAAAGTTGATGTCTACTGGGAGAAGCAGATAAAACTGGAACCCAGAGATAAAGGTGAAAACGTGGATTCATGTAGGAGCCAATGACAATGGCATGATGTGAGCTCAGGAACATGATCAATTTAGTCATATGCCCTAGGCTCTTAATTTAATGAATAATATTTACAAAACCTATTTTTAAATTTTTGGACTATATCATAGAAAACTATTTTAATTCTTATTATCTACTAATAATAAGTTTCTACTAGGAATTAAAACAAATTACTACATATAGGGAAAAGTAGGTATAAAGATTTGATGCAATCAAATCAAAATAATAACATTATATCAAGCCAAACACTAGTTCATCCATGAAACAATACTCATTCAGGTGTCACTCGTTGAGTAATATACTCATGAAGAAAACGGTAACAACTTCTAATACTATTTACAATCATTATTAAGAATTGAAAGTTTCAGATTACAGAAAGATAATTAGAATGCACTAAATAATAAAGCTTCAAAATATAAAAATTAAAAATTTTTAAGTAGAAAAATTTACATTTACAGAAAGATAGAAAAATGAAAATGCAGTGGACTATATACCATATGAAGGAACAAGATAAAACCCCAGAAAAACAACTAAATGAAGTGCAGATAAGCAATTTCCAGAAAAAGAATTCAGAATAATGATAGGGAAGATGATCCAGGACCTCAAAATAAGAATGGAGGGAAAGGTCGAGAAGGTGCAAGAAATGTTTAACAAAGACCTAGAAGAATTAAAGAACAAACAAATAGAGATGAACAATACAGTAACTGAAATGAAAAACACTCTAGAAGGAATCAATAGCAGAAGAACTGAGGCAGAAGAACAGATAAGTGACCTAAAAGAAAGAATGGTGGAATTCACTGTCATGGAACAGAATAAAGAAAAAAGAAGAAAAAAATGAAGACGGCTTAAGAGACCTCTGGGACAACACTAAATGCACCAACATCTGCATTATAGGGGTCCCAGAAGGAGAAGAGAGAGAGAAAGGACCCTAGAAAATAATAGAAGAATTGTAGTTGAAAATTTCCCTAACATGGGAAAAGAAATAGCCACCCAAGTCCAGGAAGTGCAGAGAGTCCCAGGCAGGAAAAACCCAAGGAGAAACACACCAAGACACATAGTAATCAAATTGACAAAAATTATTTTTTTCAAATTGAGAAAAATTATTAAAAGCAACAAGGGAAAAATGACACATAACATACAAAGGAACTCTCATAAAGTTAAAAGCTGATTTCTCAGCAGAAACTCTACAAGCCAGAAGTGAGTGGCATGGTATATTTAAAGTGATGAAAGGGAAGAACTTACAACCAAGATTACTCTACCAGGCAAGGATCTCATTCAGATTCGATGGAGAAATCAAAAGTTTTACAGACAAGCAAAAGCTACGAGAATTCAGCACCACCAAACCAGCTCTACAACAAACGCTAAAGGAACTTCTCTAAGTGTGAAAAACAAGAGAAGAAAAGGACCTACAAAAACAAACTTAAAACAACTGGAACATTGTAACAGGTACAAAAATAGTAATAGGAACATACATATTGATAACTACCTTAAATGTGAATGGATTAAATGCTATAACCAAAAGGCACAGGCTCGCTGAATGGATACAAAACAAAGACCCATATATATGCTGTCTACAAGAGACACACTTCAGACCTGGGACACATACAGACTGAAGGTGAGAGGACAGAAAAAGATATTCCATGCAAATGAAAATCAAAAGAAAGCTGGAGTAGCAATACTCATATAAGATAATATAGACTTTAAAATAAAGACTGTTACAAGAGATGAGGAAGAACACTACATAATGATCAAGGGGTCAATCCAAGAAGAAGATATAACAATTATAAATATATATGCACCCAACATAGGAGCACCTCAATACATAAGGCAAGTGCTAACAGCTATAAAAGAGGAAATTGACAGCAACACAATAATAGTCGGGGACTTTAACAACTCACTTACACCAATGGACAGATCATCCAGACAGAATATTAATAAGGAAACACAAGCTTTAAATGACACAATAGACCAGATAGATTTAATTAATAGTTGTAGGACATTCCATCCTAAAACCACAGAATAAAACGTTCTTCTCAACTGCACATTGAACATGCTTCAGGCTAGATCACATTGTGGGTCACAAATCAAGCCTTGGTAAATTTAAGAAAATTGGAATCATATCAAGTATCTTTCC
>NW_006784237.1:1637106-1678746 GCF_000442215.2 Lipotes vexillifer
CCACAACACTATGAAATTAGAAATCAATTACAGGGAAAAAAATTAAAAAATCACAAACACATGGAGGCTAAACAATGCATTACTAAATAACCAAGAGATTACTGAAGAAATCAAAGAGGAAATCAAAAAATACCTAGAGACAAATAGCAATGAAAATATGATGATTCAAAACCTATGGGATGCAGCAAAAGCAGTTCTAAGAAGGAAGTTTATAACAATATAATCCACCTCAAGAAACAAGAAAAAGCTCTAATAAACAATCTAACCTTACACCTAAAGGAACTAGAGAAAGAAGAACAAACAAAACCCAAAGTTAGTAGAAGGAAAAAAATCATAAAGATCAGAGCAAAAGTAAATGAAATAGAAACAAAGAAAACAATAGCAAAGATCAATGAAACTAAAAGCTGGTTCTTTGAGAAGATAAACAAAATTGATAAAGCTTTCCTAGCCTCATTAAGAAAAAGAGAGAGAGGACTCAAATAAATAAAATTAGAAATGAAAAAGGAGAAGTGATAACAGACACCGTAGAAATACAAAACATCATAAGAGACTACTACTAGCAACTCTATGCCAATAAAAAAGACAATCTGGAAGAAATGGACAAAGTCTTAGAAAAGGTATAGCCTTCCAAGATTGAACCAGAAAGAAATAGAAAATATGAACAGAACAGTCACAAGTTATGAAGTTGAAACTGTGATTTAAAATCTTCCAACAAACAAAAGCTCAGGAGCAAAGGGCTGCACAGGTGAATTCTATCAAACATTTAGAGAAGAGCTAACACCCATCCTACTCAAACTCTTCCAAAAAATGGCACAGGAGGGAACACTCCCAAACTCATTCTATGAAGTAACCGTCACCGTGATACCAAAATCAGACAAAGATACTACAAAAGAAGAAAATTACAGACCAATATCACAGATGAATATAGATGCAAAAATCTCCAACAACATACTAGCAAACAGAATCTAACAACACATTATAAGGATCGTACAACATGATCAAGTGGGATTTAACACAGGCATGCAAGGATTCTTCAATATATTCAAATCAATCAATGTGATACACCATATTAAAAAAATTGAAGACTAAAAACCATATGATCACACCAATAGATGCAGAAAAAGATTTTTACAAAATTCAGCACCCATTTATGATAAAAATACTCCAGAAAGTGGGCACAGAGGGAACCTACCTCAACATAATAAAGGCCATATATGACACACCCACAGCAAAAATCATTCTCAATGGTGAAAAACTGAAAGCATTTCCTCTAAGATCAGAAACAAGACAAGGATGTCCACTCTCACCACTGTTATTCAACATAGCTTTGGAAGTCCTAGCCATGGCAATCAGAGCAGAAAAAGAAGTAAAAGGAATCCAAATTGGAAAAGAAGAAGTAAAACTGTCAGTTAGCAGATGACATGATGCTATAAATAGATATCCTAAAGATGACACCAGAAAACTACTAGAGCAAATGAATGAATTTGGTAAGGTTGCAGGATACAAAATTAATGCACAGAAATCTCTGGCATTCCTATACACTAACAATGAAAGAGAAATTAAGGAAAGAATCCCATTCACCATTGCAACAAAAAGAATAAAATACCTAGGAATAAACCTACCTAAGGAGGTAAAAGACCTGTACTCAGAAAACTATAAGACACTGATGAAAGAAATCAAAGATGACACATACGGAGAGACACACCATGTTCTTGGATTGGAAGAATCAATATTGTGAAAATGACTATACTACCCAAAGCAATCTACAGATTCAATGCAGTCTTTATCAAATTACCAATGGCATTCTTTAAAGAACTAGAACAAAAATCTTAAAATTTGTATGGAGAAACAAAAGACCCCGAATAGCCAAAGCAATCTTGAGAAACAAAATGGAACTGGAGGAATCAGACTCCCTGACTTCAGACTATAGTACAAAGGTACAGTATTCAAGACAATATGGTACTGGCACAAAAACAGAAATATAGATCAATGGAACAGGATAGAAAACCCAGAGGTAAACCCATGCACCTATGGTCAATTAATCTATGACAAAGGAGGCAAGGATATACTATGGAGAAGAGACAGTCTTCTTCAATAAGTGGTGCCAGGAAAACTGGACAGCTACATGTAAAAGAATGAAATCAGAACACTCCCTAACACCATACACAAAAATAAACTCAAAATGGATTAGAGACCTAAATGTAAGACCAGACAGTATAAAACTCTTAGAGGAAAACATATGCAGGACACTCTATGACATAAACCACAGCAAGATCCTTTTTGACCCACCTCCTAGAGAAATGGAAATAAAAACAAAAATAAACAAATGGGACCTAATGAAACTTCAAAGCTTTTGCACAGCAAAGCAAACTATAAACAAGATGAAAAGACAACACTCAAAATGGGAGAAAATATTTGCAAATGAATCAATGGACAAAGGATTAATCTCCAAAATATATAAGTAGCACATGCAGCTCAATATTAAAAAAAAAATCAAACCACCCAATCAAAAACTGGGCAGAAGACCTAAATAGACATTTCTCCAAAGAAGACATACAGATGGCCAAGAGTCACATGAAAAGCTGATCAACATCACGAATTATCAGAGAAATTCAAATCAAAACTAAAATTAGGTATCACCTCACACCAGTTAGAATGGGCATCATCAGAAAATCTACAGACAACAAATGCTGGAGAGGGTGTGGAGAAAAGGGAACCCTCTTGCACTGTTGGTGGGAATGTAAATTGATACAGCCACCATGGAGAACAGTATGGAGCATCCTTAAAAAACTATTAATAGAATTACCATATGACCCAGCAATCCCACTCCTGGGCATATACGCAGAGAAAACCATAATTCAAAAAGACACAGGCACCCTGATGTTCACTGCAGCGCTATTTACAGTAGCCAGGTTATGGAAGCAACCTAAACACCCATCAACAAATGAATAGGTAAAGAAGATGTAGTACACATATACATTAGATTTTTACTCAACCCTAAAAAGGAACTAAATTGGGTCATTTGTAGAGATGTGGATGGATCTAGAGACTGTCATACAGAGTGAAGTAAGTCAGAAAGAGAAAAACAAATATCATATATTAAAGCATATATGTGGAACCTAGAAAAATGGTACAGATGAACCAGTCTGCAAGGCAGAAATACAGACACAGATGCAGAGAACAAACGTATGGACACCAAGGAGGGAAAGTGAGGGGTGGGGGTGGCTGTGGTGGGATGAATTGGGAGATTGGGATGGACATGTATACACTAATATGTATAAAATAGGTAACTAATAAGAACCTGTGTATTTAAAAAATAAATAAATAAAATAAAATTGTAAAAATATATAAAAAGTTGACATAAATTCTAGAAAAACGTTTGCAAATATCCATTGCAATGGGAGATTTTAATACACATTTCACAATTATTGATAGTTGAAACAAAATTAGCAAACTTTTAAAAAGATTTGAAATATGTAATTAAAAGCTTGATTTATTGGAGATTATACTTCTCCAAAAATATCACTTACCAAAACCAATTCAAGAAGAAATAACATGATACCTATGAACAAACACCACAAAACATGTATATATAAAAAAGTGTAAAACGTTATTAAAAAACATTACAGATAGTGTCTCATACGTGAGAAGATACTGCATCATAAAGATGACATTCTCTCCAGATTGATTAACAGATTTAATATAATTCCAATGGGATTTTTGAGGACTCTTAATAATCCAGATGCTTTTGAAAAGAAAAATAAGAAGAGGTTTTAAAGCTAACTGAGGTCATCTGGCATTGGTACAGAAATGGGCAGGTACCAATGGAATGGAATAGAGGTATGAGAAACAGATACATAAAGTGACCATGCAGAGCACTAGGGAATGTATGGACCAGTAAATAAATGGAGCTTATTTATTGTATATCATTAAAAAATAAATGAAATAGGCTATCTACCTCATATTATACAAAATTTTTTTTTCATGGATGAAAAGCTTTAATGCTTATGTTGAAATGGAAAATTTTAAAAAGGGAGAAAATGATATGAAACAGTATTTCATAGAAGAGGCAATAGAAATGATCCACACAAATATGAAATATATTAAACTTCACTAGGAATCAGTGAAACAGTAAAGATCACATTATAATAGTATTTAACGTACTAGTTGCGCAAAATTTAAGAAGTCTGATCATTTCCAATATTGGATTAATGAAGACTCGTATGCAATTCTGATGGGAGTATAATTTGGTACAGAAATTGATAGCATCTTGAAAACATGGCTCTTCCAATAATCTATAGAAATTTCATTATGTTCTGTGCACAAGAGATTCTAGAAGAGGCATTAATGAACATATACAAGAATGTCCATTGCATTACTGTTCATAATAGCAGAATCTGAAAATACCCCAGAGGTTCCTTAATAGGAGATGGATAAATAAAATTGTGTCTTCTTGAAGAATAACATACTGGAGAACAGTGAAAGTAAATATAAATTATAAGAATGTTACAACTATTAAAGAAGGGGGAGGATAAGAACAATAAAGTCAGGAGAAAGAAAGGGAATGAAAAAGACAAATTCAAGTAGTTGTTACCTCTTAAGAGAAAGCAGAGGGGATGAGATAGGGAATTAACACATAAATTTTGGTAATTTTGATGGTATTCCAGTTCTTGGGTTGAGTGGCTAGGTTCCTAGGCTTTCATTTTGTTGTGAACCTCATAGCTTATACGTGTATACGGCACACTTTCCTCTGTATAAATTATTTTTAAGCAATGTAAACAATTTAAAATCATGTGGAGTGTAATCCACCTTCATATTTCTAACCCATAAACAGTACCAACACACAATAGACCCTTCATACATATTTAATAAACCAAAAGATGAACAATTAAAAACACATTTTAAATGTTTACAGTGGAAGGAGAAAGACTTCAAAATATGTATGAAAAGAAGGAGGGCAAAATAGTGTAGAATAATCGAGTATTTTGATACAGCACAAAGTCCAAGTTAGGACTTAAAAGAAAGTTTGTGTCTGAGAGGCACTTCTTTTTGTTTTTGCACTTTAAAATCCCTTTAATTGACAGGTGATTGTATAGAATACATACAGTAGCAACGCGTTTTAGAGTATATAATGTAAGAGTATATAATGATGTGTGGTGGTGAGTCAAAAGGAAAATCCTTTCCTGTAGAGCTGTGGACAGCTACCTATAGAATGGAGAACAGTTGCTTTCATTGTTAGCATTTAGAATTCTTCTGGCAAACAATGTCATTCTTTTTTATCCTTTCTCTCCTTTTTATAATTAGAAGTTATTCTCAATTACTAGGACCAAAGATACTAGTTTTATAGAGCGTTAGAGTGTTAATGGAAAAATGACATCTAATACTCTATCATAAAGATTAATTTATTGAGGGAATCTTGGTGAGAATTAGAAGTCATATAAACTCATTTTTTCTTCCACTTAGCACATACTATATAAAATGTGTATAAAGTTAAACCTATGTGGTATTAAAAACGAGTGTGTGTGTACATGTCCACACTGTATGGTTATTCACGGTATTGACTTTAATGGCATATTTGGCTGGATTAAATTTTAGTACAAAGTAAATTTAACAGCTATGATTGCTTATACTATTTCCTGAGGTTAAGCGAGTTCCCTTTAAAAAAATCTGGTCACGCAGATATTGAATTCAATGTCTGTTCACTTTTAATAGAGGTTTTATGACTACTCGGTCTTTAAAAAGCTATTCCACAGGAAAACATCATTCCCTTCTCCCTTCCTTCTCTACAGCCACGAACCCAGGAAAAGAGGGATTTAAAGCTGTTTCCAGAAAACACAAAAATATTATGATATGGCATGGGCTGGCTTTCACATCTTACAAGCTGAAACGTGCCTTTGCTAACTTGCAGTAAGCCATGAAATAATTATGTTGTGTGCTAAATGGCACCTTTCACTTTTCATTTGTGCTTCAACACTCAGTTTTCAGTAGATCATTTTGGGAGGATCAGCATATTCTTTGGAAACGAAAAACACACCCCAGGTCAGGGCAGCACTGCCTGATGGGAAAAGAATGTGGACCACAAAGGTGGTCTTTGTGAGACATGACGACACGCCAGGGTCTGTAACAGAATTGGCAGGCTCACCTCTTCCCCTAGTGTCTGCCCCTGAAATACTAAACTCAACTGTGTTGGGAGGCACAGTTCAAGGAAACAAGTAGGCTTTTAAGACACCAAAGCCCCTGCTCCAGAACAAGGATTAATTTCACACATTTAGATGAAATCCTTCAGTAAAGGAGCTTGATGTTGTGCAGTGGGTGTGGTGAAGCACCATTCTGTTTGTTGATCCTTTTTAATGGGACTAGAACCCCTCAAGTTCAAAGTGATCACTGGAATCATAGGCACATTGACAACTTCTAGAAATGTATTGAGGGTCCTGACTGCATTATTCTTTTTCATGAGTTGAGCTCTTTTGTCAGGAGAGACAACTATAGCATTTTAGACTTGGTGTTCATTTCTTCAGGCCTGTTTTGAAAATGAGGCACTTTGAAGTTCTATAACCTAAATGAAAAGTGACTTTAGTAGTATTTGAAAATATTTTCTCCTTGAAAAAAATCTTAGGGATTTACTCCTTATCTAATTACCACATTGAATTCCTTTTCCACTTTTACCTCACAGAATAGGCAGCCTGCCAACTGTAGCATGGCGTTGAATGATCTAAACTGTCACATCTGATTTTAAATAAGGGCCAAATTCCATGGCTAGATAACCTGGCTTTCTAGCTCTTTCTTTTTTAATCTGGTGCTTATGGCATCATTTAAATTCCTTCTGTCATTTAAAAATATTTTTTCCTCTCAATTTATAATTACCACCTTTTCAACCACAGTGGAATCTGCAGGAATGTTCTGCATTAGATTTACGAGGCAGCAAATATCTTTAGCACCTCATCCTTGAGACGATCCAAAATATTTTAAAGCACTGAATTATGATGTCATTACTGAAGTGTGGGAAAGAGAAGTGCTAAATAGCATTCTTATTTACAGAGGAAGAAAGAATGAATGAAACTTTTCTATCATTGTGTGGTTAATTGGAGCCAATGTACATCACTCTGCTCTACAATTCCAGAGAAAACTTTGGCATTTTCTGAAAGAATCTGTTATTTTCTTTTTTTCTCTCTTTTTTATCATTACATGTAGATTTGTCTTAGTTTTGAAAGGATACATGCACCCCAATGTTCACTGCAGCACTGTTTACAATAGCCAAGACATGGAAGCAACCTAAATGTCCACTGACATATGAAAGGATAAAGAAGATGGGGTACATATATACAATGGAATACTACTCAGCCATTTTAAAGAATGAAATAATGCCATTTGAAGCAACATGGATGGACCTGGAGATTATCATACTAAGTGAAGTAAGTCAGACAGAGAAAAACAAATATATGATATCGCTTTCATATGGTATCTTAGTTTTTATTTAAATGCATGTCAATATTATTAACCCATTCCACGGTATTTTCTTTATATTTCTGTAACAATGATGTGCTCTATAGTCAATATGCGTATAGGACTTTACATTTTACAAATACTCTCAAGTGTACTGTCACTTTTGTTCCTTAGTGCCCCTTGAGGTGGTGAATGACTTACCCAAGGTCACACCACTTCTTCATGGCAGAAGGGAGACACAAATTTGGGACTTCTGATTTTAAAGTCTCTGCCCTTTCCTCTTTTCACAGCTTCCTTCTGTGTTCAATAACAAAGTATTACTTCTCAGGAATTCCCTGGAGGTCCGGTGGCTGGGACTTGCACTTTCACTTCTGGGGGAACTAGGATCCTGCAAGCCATGCAGTGTGCCCAGGAACAAAATAAAAGTACTAGAAAGTATTACTTCTCACGTGTACATTTTTCCATCTTTAAGAATGCAAAGCCAATTACTATTAGATGTCAGCTAATAGTTTATGGATATCCAAAACGTCCTGCCCCGGGGGACACATTTGCCCACAAAGAACAAACTTTTCAGCTCTTCTTAGCCATAGATTATCCAGGTTAATTGTAAACAGAAGTATATTAACCCTTGTAAAGAGAATATATTTTCAGGTAGAGTGAGTTAAATGGAAATCCCCAAAATGAGAAAAATCAATGTGAATCTCAGCTAATAACTGAAGATATAAAAACTTAACAGTGATCAAAATTTTTTTTAAAAAATCACCTTACAACTGACTGAAAGTTGCTCTCTAGTACTAATATTATATGGCTTTATCCCTATATGAGTAGATTATATTCTATTTTCTTTCTGTGAGTTTCTTTTCCACATTATAGAAAATGATAAATATTATGTCAACCTCTAATTCCACTGTCCTAAAACTATTTCTATTTTTCTAAACTATACTCCACAATTATATATGTGTTTAAGTTTTTAAAAACTTTATGTGCATTCTATTTATCATCCTACCATTATCACTTATTATTATAAAGAAAAGATTATTCTGGTTAATAGCAGATGGTTATATTTAATTTAATTTAATTACTTGATGGCATGTCCAATCATTTTTTTCACACAGAATTTTTTTTCATTTATTGTTTGTTATATAGGTAGATTAAGAGTAAAACCCCAATGTTTTAGTAGCTGGCAGTCCACTGTAATTTTTGCAGAGAGCTGTACTCTGTGGTTATATTTCTCTTTTATTTCATCTGGTTTGAGGATGAAAAAGATGCTGCTCATCTGTGGGAGGATATAGGTGCAGGGAGGGAACCATATAATTTATCCTGTGCGTAGGAGTACTTTTTTTTAACTTTTTATTTTATATTGGAGCATAGCCAATTAACAATGTTGTGGTAGTTTCAGGCGCACAGCAAAGTGATTCAGCTGTACATATACATGTATCCATTCTGCCCCAAACTCCCCTCCCATCCAGGCTTCCGCATAACATTGAGCAGAGTTCCCAGTGCTATACAGTAGGTCCTTGTTCGTTATCCATTTTAAACATAGCAGTGTGCATAGGAATACTTTTTTTTTTTTTTTGTGGTATGCGGGCCTCTCACTGCTGTGGCCTCTCCCGTTGCGGAGCACAGGCTCCGGACGCGCAGGCTCAGTGGCCATGGCTCACGGGCCCAGCCGCTCCGCGGCACGTGGGATCTTCCCGGACCGGGGCACAAAGCCGTGTCCCCTGCATCGGCAGGCGGACTCTCAACCACTGCGCCACCAGGGAAGCCCAGGAATACTTTTAATAATGAAAAAAGACACTAGAAATAATTAATTCTGGGCAATAAATTAAAACTTATTTTCTTGGAAGAACTGAGATCTATGGTCACTCTTAGATTTAAGGAAGTCCATAATACTCTGTTCTTTTATAAACTGTTCTCATAGTCAAAGAAAGGTTCTAGAAATCCTCTCGTTTACATACGTAAGGTGCATAAGGCCACACCAGCAGCACCCTTAGAGAAGGCACTGACCACTTGGTGAAGAATGTGCCAGACTTGGTCTTATTAAGCAGATATCAGCCAAAAGAAATGCAAAATACAAAGCCCTGTGTAAGACTTTTCAATTCCCTTTTTAAAAGTAACAGTTAAAGCAATTACATAACAAGTGTAAACTTCATCCATTCCTTGGTTTCCATAATAGAGACTGTAAGGTCTTTCAGTTCATTCACTGGGTGTTGAGATCAGAGAGAATCTCATAGGATTAATCCACTTATTTGGATAGGGTTAAAAGGATAGATGAATCCTGCAACTGCTGACCTTTAAGGAAGATCTGCCTTTTTCAAATAGCAAGATACATTTCTAAGATGCAGCACATGCACAGAAGCACTCTAAAAACGGTAATGCTGAGATTTTTTCACATGACATACCACCAGGACCACTGTAAGATATCCATTTCATTTCCTCCCAAATCTACTCGGGGTGCTGTGGTGTCTCTACAAGGAGAAGACTCTCTCACAGGACAGAATCTGGGAACCAGACATACTGTATCTTTCTGACAATGGTAGCGCATGAGTTGGAGAGCAAATTAAAAAAATTTTTTTCCTGAAAGAGAGTTCTGCATTTAAGTTAGAAAAGTGAGTGCAAACTGGGGCACAAATTCAGAAGGCTGAAGAGCAGCTGGTAGGAGGAAATCAGAAAAGCAGGGATGGAGATAAAGAGTCACAAAGCACTGAAAACACACAGAAGGTGAGCCCTAGAAAGTTTAGATGTTTGAAATCGATTTGAAACAACCTAGAAGACTCAGGACACAGGGGAGGGGGAGAAGGAAGCTGGGGCGAAGTGAGAGTAGCATTGACATGTATACACTACCAAATGTAAAGTAGATAGCTAGTGGGAAGCAGCAGCATAGCACAGGGAGATCAGCTCAGTGCTTTGTGACCACCTAGAGGGGTGGGATAAGTAGGGTGGGAGGGAGATGCAAGAGGGAGGAGATATGGGGATACATGTATATGTATAGCTGATTCACTTAGTTATACAGCAGCAACTAACAAAACAATGTAAAGCAATTATACTCCAATAAAGAAGTATTAAAAGTAAATAAATAACTAAATAAATAAATAAATAAATAAATACATGGGTGTATTGTATGCATTCCTAGCAACTGCCTAGCAGTATTTATTTAAGCCAGAATTTATGAATATGGCAAAAGTGTTCAAAGAAATGAACCCATTCTATGGGTTAAGAAATTCATACACTTTGCTTACATAATAAAGTGTAAATATATTCATCAACTTTTAATCACTGTAAAATGAAATTCAGATAGGACATGACAGCTCTCCCTCACCAAAGTGTTGCTGGTTACCCTTGGTCAGTCTAGAAAAATAATTGGAAGCCTCCTTCTTTGAAGCCCCTACTTTCACATACAATTATTCTCAGCCTACTAATTTGGTTTGCCAAAGTGAAGTTTAAGAATAACCCATGAAATTCAGTACCATGGAAATCTTTGCTGCCATCGAGGAGCCCTTCAGGTTTCCATCCACAGCTCCGCAGGCCACATCTGTAGTCCTTATGTGGTCACCACAAACACTACAGAGTCCAAAGGCAGGGATGTACCCAAGCCTCCTGAACTCCTTAAATTAGTTTTTTTGCCTTTCTGGCTCACTCTACCACTAGCTTTGTTTCAGTTTTCAGGAACACTTAATTCTCCAAAAGCCCCTTCGTAATCCTTGATAGTCTGGAGGTTCTCGACTTTGTTTTTTTCCTCTATCATTCCAATATCATCTTCTCTTTATCATCCAGAATATTCTCAAAAAATTCACAGTTGATAGGACCACTAAATTCTTTTCCTAATACTATTATTGATCTTGTTTTAATATTTCAAACTGGTTTGTCTTTTCAAGCAGCTTTTGGGTACAAGGTGATATCAAGTTGTGGACTTTACTGGCCAGCATGATATGAAAATTCTAAAATATGATATATTCTGATCCTTGATAGTTTGAAAGATTTTTTTCTATAAAGCCATTTAGTTGTGGTGCCTCTTTTGAAGGGAATTTGACAATATGTTTTAATATTTAGCATTTCAGTTGGTTCTCGTTTTCCAATTCTCAAGACGATCAATAATTTGTATTCTTAATTTATAGTCTCCTAAAATACAGACATTTCTTTAAAGGAATTCAGAGTTGTATATAGTATTCTTTTACAATTATTAATCTTTTATTTAAAAGACTGGTGCCATTTAAAGCCACCTGGTCTGTGGTATTTTGTTAATGCAGGTTGAGCCAACTAAAACACCCCTTGTATCCCTCGTATTTCAATATATGAGGAGTTACAGGCAGAAGTTTACCAATTATCAATCTATTGCCCCTCAGTTCCCAATCCACCCTTCATTGCCTGGCCTGTGATACTGGAACATATTTTCCTTTGCAAGTGGGCATGATGATTTATCAGTAGAGGTTGCCAAAGGGATCCTAAAAGAGGAAAGATGTTCTGCTTCCTGGTCGTGGGATGCTCTTTTGGCCAACTTCCGCAGTGCATGGTGGCGGCCAGCAGCACAAGGCACCTCCCTGGGGATGATTTCCCTGGCACCCTTTGGGCGGTTTGGCAATAAGTTCCAAGACACAGCACCTTTCCTGGGGCAGTTT
The DNA here is from genome assembly GCF_000442215.2 of Lipotes vexillifer. Taxonomy (NCBI): domain Eukaryota; kingdom Metazoa; phylum Chordata; class Mammalia; order Artiodactyla; family Lipotidae; genus Lipotes; species Lipotes vexillifer. The sequence goes on from NW_006784237.1 coordinate 1,649,166, forward strand.
CTCAACCACCCCAGAGAGTGGTTTCCCAGTGAGTTCCCCTAGTGGAGTGTCCTTTTTGATAACTTCCTCTGAGACCCCAGAGGGTGGATCCCTCAACCAGTACTCCAGTGACTGCCATTCAGTGTGCCTGACCACACCCTCTCCAATGAGATCTAGATCTCATCGCTGATTGGGAGGCGTCTTTTCCAGATTTGTTCCTTTTTTGAGTTTTCTGTTTTAGCCCTAGAGGCAGTGCCTGCTCCTTATCTCTGCTACTTCTAGAATTATTTTTATCCCATAGTATCTAATCTCTCATTATTGCAGTAATGAGGTATAGTTAATAATTCTTTATATTAAACATTTTCTGCTCAAATCACTATATAGTTTCTGTCTCTCGATTAGACCCAGACTGATTTGAAAGACTTAATCGAATGCAAATTCAGTTTTTGTTTGTTTGATTTTTTTTTTTTTTCTTTTTTTGTGGTACGTGGGCCTCTCACTGTTGTGGCCTCTCCCGTTGCGGAGCACAGGCTCCGGACGCGCAGGCTCAGCGGCCACGGCTCACGGGCCCAGCCGCTCCGCGGCACGCGGGATCCTCCCGGACCGGGGCACGAACCCGCGTCCCCTGCATCGGCAGGCGGACTCTCAACCACTGCACCACCTGGGAAGCCCCGTGAGTATATTTTTAAGTTGATCCCCTCCTCCCCCTCCCCCTCCCTCTCTTCCTCCTCCTCCTTCTTCTTCTCCCTATCTTCATCCTTACAATATTTTTCATGGTATGTATTGGGTTGGCCAAAAAGTTTGTTCGGGTTTTCCATAACATCCAGTTCAAAAAACCTGAACAAACTATTTGGCCAACCCAATGTTTACTCTAGTTGATTTTTCATTTCGACAGCATTTTTTTTTCTTTTCTTTTTAACGTTTCCCTGAGGTCTGTGAGCTCCTTTCTAAAATCTACATTTAGTCCAATTGTCTCATTCCTAATTTTTCTGCCTCTGATATATGATCTTCTTTCATATCTTATACAATCACCTTAATTATCTTTTAGCCCCTCTTAAAATAAGATTATAGTTTTCTTCTGTTTTGTGGGAATGTTTTTCTGACCAGCGTTCTTTTTCTGTACAGATAATTTCAAAAATTGTAATAGCACTTTTTATTACAATAGCTTCATATGCGATGTAAATTATAACCCTACATTTCTTATATTTAAGATGTGTTTTTTGTGTGTGTTCTAAGGAAGGAGAATAGGTCAGAATAGCTTTCCTAGCTACAGGGTTATAGATTGTCTTTTCTGTTGGTTAGCTCTACTTCTGTGAATTTTACCTTTATTATTCCCTTTTACAATTTCATCTAGTTACTTCTCCTTCTCTTGTCTTTAGTGCCTCTTAAAGCTCAATTTGGATTTTATTCCTAGCAGTTTCTCCTCAGTGAAACTCTGTTCTGAAAAGGACTGTATCAGTTAGGGTAATTGAACTAATATGAGATCAGTGTATCTGTCTATCTAAATATATTTATTATAAAGATTTGGCTCACACTATTATGGAGGCTGACTAGACCCCAGATCTTTATGATGAACTGGCAAGCTGATGACACAAGAGAGTTGATGATGTAGTTCTTTCTAGTCTCAAGGTCAGAAGACTGGAGACCCAGGAAGAGCCACTGTTTCAGTTCAAGTCCAAAGGTAGGAAAAAGTTGATGTCCCAGTTTGAAGTTAGTCAGGCAGGAGGAGCACCCTCTTCCTCAGGGAAGGGTCATCTTTTTGTTCTATTCAGGCCTTCATGTGTTTAGATGAGGCTCAGCTCATAAGGGAGAGCAATCTGCTTGGCTCAGTCTACTGGTCTACCGGTTTAAATGTTAATCTCATCCAAAAATGTCTTCACAAAAACACTCAGAATACTAAATGACCAAATATCTGGACACTCCATAGCCCAGTCAAATTGACACATAAAATTAACCATCACAGGGACTTTGATTATTTTCTAGTGTTCATTTGGCTCAGAACAACCTAGCTTTCCTGAAATGTCCTTGTACCCTTACACCAGAGCCTACAATGCCCCCTTCTGGTTTGGGATGCTATTCTCCCATTGGCCCACCAGACTTTGCACACAGAGTGAGCAGTCTTTCTTATGAGACCAAGTATCTGTTGGCATTTTCTGGGTTCTCTGGCTTTCAGGATGGCAGAATTCTCTTTTACTTCCCTCTGCATTTTTCAACAGTTGCTGATACCCCACAGGTCTTGTGGCAGCATATGGCTACTCATATTTTGAAGTTTGAAGGGGGATCACCTTTTAACCTACATGTGCTATTTGGGGTGTGTGTGTGTGTGTGTGTGTGTGTGTGTGTGTGTGTGTGTGTTAATGTTTTGCTTAGTTGCTGTGTTGTTTTTATGCATTGACACAGGGAAATTCAAGTGTTACGCCATTGCTGCTGCCCTATTTCCTCCTCCTCCCTGTAAATATGTTAAGTACCAGCTCTCTGCTGTTCTTGATGCTGAGGCAGCAGTGAATAGACAAAGGCTCTCCTACTGGGACTCATGGACTTGTGGGAGGTGAGGATAATTTGGTGCAAAATTAAATGAATAATAGTGTTTCAGGTAGCACTAAGAGCTATGTGAAAAAGTACAGTAAGTTAGAACAGAGAAATCCAGGGAGAGGTTACTCTGGACAGTAGTCAAAGAGGGCTTCTCTGAGGCAGTGATGTTTCTGTTGAGACCCAAAGAAGCAGAGATATGATGATACAGCATTTCGGACATAGGAAGGATCTAGTTTAAAAGATGTGAGGAAGGATTATACTTGGCAGGAAGATGTCCAGAGTGCTTAGAGCATAGAGAGGGAGACTAAATATAGCCCATAAGTCTCTCTTATGAATTGGAGTCACGTGAACCAGTCCCAGGGAGACTGATTGTCTCAGACTATATTTACAATATTGAGTTTGTAAATATCTTAAGTAGATGACTAGATCTTGGTGGTGATACTCAATTAAAGTATTACCCCAGAAGACCCTGACTAAGTAGCCAGCCAAACATCTATAAACACATTCTTTTTTTTTTTTTTCTGAGTCTATTTCAGGAACCTTGACTTAAAACCAACAGTCATGTCTCTGTGGATTCTAAACTATACATATAGACATGTAGCCATGTTATAAAACATTAGGACTGCTGTATCCTAGAAGTGCCTTGGAAGGAAATGTTGGCTCTCTATAGTGAAGAAAGCCTGGGGCCAAAATTAAATAAGACTATTTTCCTTATCAACTGTAACTTGGCTCTACTTTCATGTGATAAAATGCTTGATCCTCAGAGTAAAAGATTATTAGACATCTTGAACTTACTCTCCTATCACCCAAGAATCAGTACTAATTCAAGCCAAGTTTAAGTCTAGTTTCCAAATTCAGAACAGCGTAAAAAAAAATCAGTGTATTTGGATAAAATTACATTTGAAAACTAATTTGTCTATATTTTCCACTTTTTTTTTTCTTGATAACATACCCTTACTTCCTTTCACACATTATCTTTGTGGCTCTTCCATATGGTCCTTCTCTGAAAAAGACATTATCAGGTTTCCAAAAAATAAGTAATATAAGTGAACAATTCTTTTCCAGTATATCTATGAAAGAAGAAAAATACATTGTTAGAATTGGCAAACCTCTCTGGCTTATCATTCATGAACTTTTTCCCTTGCAATATGATGACAGAGAGAATTAAAAACATGACTCAATGGAAATCTTACTTTACATGCCAGTTTAAGATTGCCCATAATAATCAAGGTAGTTTGATGTATAGAGCTAAATATACTATACTTCTCTGTCAATTTAATTGATCGTATTTATGTATGCTTTTGAAAATTTAATTTCTGCATGAAGTACTTAAACAGAAAATAATTTGTATTAATTCTGCCAAGACAACTATATTTTATCAGTCTATAAAGGCTGAAGAGATTAAGATGGGAATAGAATGTAATTTAAGAACTTGAGAAGTAAAAGAGAATTTTGATTTCCTGACAAAAAATCGAGAAAATCTTTGCCTTGCCAAAAGGAGTGTAATAAATAAACTTGATTTACAGTATTTTGAGTCTCCCATGGTGATTGAGTGCTTTGGATATGTATACATTTTTTATCTTTCTCCATGCTCTCCTCCCCTTCCTCACTTTATTTTATTTATTTATTTTTTTTCCGGCACGCGGGCCTCTCACTGCTGTGGCCTCTCCCGTTGCGGAGCACAGGCTCCGGACGCGCAGGCTCAGTGGCCATGGCTCACGGGCCCAGCCGCTCCGCGGCACGAACCCGCGTCCCCTGCATCGGCAGGCGGACTCTCAACCACTGCGCCACCAGGGAAGCCCCCCTCCCTCACTTTAGATTGTAACAAGCAACCTACAGAGGGCTTAGAAGATGGAATATGTTCAGAGCTACTTGTTTCAAGAGGCCCTGCTTAAGGAATTTACATTTCAATTAAGTTATTTATGAATGCCACCACTGCTTTCGTAAAAGTAAATCAGAATGAACGCAGAACACCTATATTTCCAACCCTTAATAATCTAACACTTGATAGTAGAACAGAAGCTAGTTTTGAATATTGATTAAGAGAAAGTTGTTAAAGACTGAAAATTCAATTGATCTGAGGGGTAATCCAGGGCAATAAATATCTCTACATATAGGTGGACTTGCTGATATTCTGCTCAGAATATTTTAATTATACATCAAAACTACGTTCATGGTCCTTAGACCTAGGAAAATTGCACAAGGCCAGTCCCATGCGGCCCTTCATTTTCAATCCTTTCCCCCTGTCAATTTGTACTTTTAGAGGAACTTCTTGTTCCCATCAAATGAGTCAGACCAGATGGGAACACTAAATTATTTTTAATGAATATGTGTCAATCCAAAACTGAAGGGGTTCTATCATTCTGGAGAGCATAGATCCTAGCAGGCTTAGTGCTTTGGCAGGAAGGCCTCTGCCTTCCGATACTTCTACTACCTAGCTTCTGATTTATTAAATTGTTTTATTAAGGAACAATGTCTTTCAATCTATGATTGGAAATAAAGTCTAAAATCCATGTTTTCCTGGAACTGTTAACAAGTTTAAACCATCAACATAAGTAACCAAAATAACCAAAGTTGATTTCTTCCTTCTGCTCAGATTTTTAAAATGTGAGAAAAGGATATTCAAATTTTAACCGAGACCTTCAAGATGCTAAACAAACATGATGTTTTCCTTTTAGGTATAGCTTGGGATTGGCTCAAACGTGACGGTTTGGACATGAAATAAGTGAATTTTCACCTCCTGTGTGCCCTAAATAAAGGCAGTCCATAAGGTTCCATCCAAGGTCCACGTTGATTAAATTACCTGGAGGAAAACAATAGTGGGGAGCCAGAAAGTCTGTATTCCAGACACTGTGCCCCATTCCCCTTACCCGAACACCCTAGATGGTTGCTTAAGATTTTGATGTTTCTCACCTATAGAATAAGTCCTGATTCCAACCTTCAAGCAGTGAAACAAAACAGGGTCAACCTGCAGTTAACATTTGAAATTGCATACAGCTTGCTGTCATTCAAAGACAATCCCAGTGAACTACTTTACAGATATAGTATGTCACAAAGATCAGATGCCCTACCTCCAGATTTGAGGAAGAAAAAGGATGAGATCTATTCATTTTTGGTTAGAAGTGAATAAGAAAGTACTAAGATTTTTATACCATAATTGAGAAAAATGAACCGTAACTGAGAAAATAATCTTTTGCTCTGTTTTCCTGCAATTGCTCTTGTATGTTCCTTATGTAAAATATATTATTCTAATTGACTTTTCCTACAATTTTAACTAAGAATGAGTTGAATCCATGTACAATTCTACCCCTGTATGTGCTAAATGAATGTCCACTAGATATAGATATGAAGCTAGAAGGAAGTTTATATTGAGCAATCATTTTTTAATGCAATTATTTAGACATTTTAAATGCACAAGAGTGGTTGGAAAAATTTTCCCTTGGAAAGATTCCGTAACACGGAGAGGTTAAACTTGGATTCGTCTTGAAAAACTGAATCCAACCTTAGTGCTGCGTACAGGATATAAAAAAATCCATCTGGCCACACTGGGGGAAAAAAAAAAAAAAGAAACAATCTGGAAGGGAGTGAAGAAGAGGCCAACTTCAGGCTCCATCATACTTTGGAAAGGCGGGTCTTGACCTTGGGGCCCTCAGCTTGCCAAACAGTAAAATGAGGGAGAGAACTAGACTTAGACATGGTTCAGTTGGAGAAAACTTGACCTATTTTTTTGTGTTAAAGCAACAAAAAGCTGAGGGCCATTCTAAACTGCTTCAGTCTGGATACAGTTTTCAAAGATTATTTACATAATGTTATTGATCTTAAATATACAAAGACTGATCAGGATGGAATTTAAATATAGGGAAACCCCATTTTGGGGAGAAGAAAATGAAAGGGAAGTCATCTTCAAGATAGATTACATTTGTGAGGTTAGAGATGATCATAACTGATTCTATGGCCTAGCAGATTGTCAGGGGTTCTTTATTTCATGTGTTTTTAGTGGGGTCATTTGAATATGTGCCCCAATGATTCAGAGAGAGAGAAAAAAACAAAAAGAATCAAAGTAACATGACTGCCTCTGGAGAAATGTGGTTTGAGTGCTTGGGAAATGAGTGTATATTTTTCTCCAAGTATAACAATAGCTAAAAAAAAAAAAAAAGAGAGAGAGAGAGAAACTATGTTGACTGTCTCTAATGCCTACTCCTTTCAATGATCCCCTTCATACATGCTTATTCTTCATCAATAATCAAATTTTATATCATGTAAACAGGTATGGTATCAGTCCCAGAGATCGGTAACTGCAGGCTGGACAGGGAATACTAGGGGATACAGAAAGGCCCATTGTGAGAACTTTACCCAAAGAGTGTGCTCTGCTCTGAGTGAGGACTCGTCAAGCCAATCAGATCACCTCTTGCAAAGTATGTCATCAGTTAACAAATAGAGACAAATGGTTTCGTGTCACACAAGCCACCAGACACAGCAATCAACAAGCAGAAGCTGTAAGGAACTAGAAGTTGGAAGACAACAGGAATAATGACTAAGGAGAAATCATGAAGCAGAGGAGAGAACAGGAAGCTGCTGGCTGAGGAAGCAGTATTCTGCTGAAATATGTGAAATGTCTGTTTTTATGAGTCAAAAACAGTAAAATATCAACGATTTTATATGATTCAATTTTGAAAAACTACTTTTAATGAGAAAGTGGTTGGATAAAGAATAGGACTACATTCAAATTTCAGCCCTAAGATGGTCATGGGGCCATCCATGCACCATGCAACCGAAAGTACAGGACCGCTCGGTTGAATGCTAGTTGCAGTACTCAACGTCCTGTGTTCCAGGAACTCCTTCAGTCCCAGGCAAAACCCTAGTTAGGTCACTCTAGTTGTATTTTTAGTGTTTTTAATTGTGAGAAAGTTTACTAAATTGAAAATATAAGCAACGTTCTCCAATATCAGCCTTTATCTCTAATAAAGATAATGTCACGGGTTCTCTTAACTTTCAGTTGGCTTTGAACTCAGAGATAGAAGAAGGGTGATATTTACTGGGTTCCCCTAGATTTCTAATCATCACATTCACCACCAAAGCTTTAAACCCAGCTCCTGTACTTTTCATTCTAGTCATTCCTTTTTGTTTTCCCTGACGTTTTTAAACCTGTGCTAGTTCTTTTCTCATAGCACATAACACACAGAAGAAAAAGTTCTGTTCAACGATACTGAGTCTTCGGATAACACAATCTAAGACAAATTTTGGCAGGAACGAGCTATTTTATTTACTATTGTATGCTGAGAAATTAGTACTTTATCTAGACTTTAATAAATAAGCAACGAATAAATATTTCTTGAATGTTAAATTGTCTTCTCTTAAGCCACATTTTTAAAGAGTTAGTTATCCTCTATCCACTTTTTAAATTATGTGTCTGACTTCTTGGATTTGCACATGAACTAGTTCATGTGACATACGGGTATAAATCCCAACTCAAATCCTAGTAGTCAAGATAACAGAGGAGATCTGCATGTATCTATTCCTATTTACTTTCTGCCCAAGTTGTTTCAGTCACAAGAATGTTTGTCATTTTCTTCATGATATTTTAAAATCTCATATAAACAATATATCTAAGAATTATTTCACTTTCCAAATATGTGAATCATTCTTATTTTCACAATATCTTCTTATTTGGGGCCATTCATAAGGTCCTAAGATGTCTAACACATCTCTGCTTAATGCCATTGTCATAAATATTGAGATGTATATATGTATATATAATTCAGCAAGATCAACAATATAAAACTACTGTGAGATCCCAAAGGCTATTATTTTTATGTGCCCACCACTGAAAATATCCATCTTGAACTAATTCTTAGAAATCTCATGTTAAATAAAATAGAGTCCAACTGTAGTTTTATATTAGGTAACTTGAAAAATAGTTTTTATTTCATAAAATTATTATATATGCAGCTGAAGAGAGACTTCACTACTCTTAATAACATGAACTATGGCTTTAAGTTTATGTATGAGATATATATTATCTTTCAAGAAATTTGAACTTTTGTGCTATATGAGTCAATAACATATCAACAAGCATTTATTAACTTTTACTTATGTTCCAGAAAAATATCTCTTCAGTTATTTACACAATACAGAGCTTCTGGTCTCTCAGCACACGTGGTCTAGCAGAGAAGACCAACACATAAAAAACAATTATGTACACAATGGGGCTATGCAGGGAGGAAAAAGAAATATCTGGTATCTATCTGAAGACATGGAACTTTTAAAATATTATTTCATTAGAATTATCATGCATTTTATATAAGTTTATTAGATCAGAATTATTTTCTCTTAACAGATTAGAAGACTAAGTGTTCAAGAGGTCATCTCACTTGACCAAGGTCACAGAGATTCAAGAACACATTCTCAGGTTGGTTCAACTCTTGCCAGTGAATTTTTATTTAGTTTCTTAGAAGGATTACCTTTCAGAAAAACAAGCCAACAATTAATCCTTTTCCTCTAAATTTTTATCCTCATTAGTAATTTTTAAATGTTATGTCTTTCTACAGAGATGGAATTACTCTGTAAATGAAAGTGTATGTCTTTCAGAATAGATCTAAAGCCCTAACTGTGGGTTTGAAATACCTGAGAATCTCCCACTATCACTTAGTTCTTGTTTTCTGAAGCATTTAATTAAGCTTATTTACATGTAAAAATGATAGGTTGCCCTCTGTTTCTGGATTTTATATCCACCATTCCCCTCTCCTCACTTGATAGCAAGCTATTTTAATGACTGGACACTTCTTTGGTTTATTCTGTCCATTTGGGATATGAGTCAAATGTTAATATATTATTTTAATATATTATGCACATTATTTGAAAGAAATGGTATTTCAGTGATCTAAAATATATTTCCCTAAATATTCTATTGTACTCCCAAGTATTGGGAAGAGAGTAATAGCTAGTGTATTCTTCCTTTCCAAATCCATGCCCACCATGAACTTTTCTATTGTTTATATAAAGTAAAAAAAACAAATTAGAAAATAAACAATATTGCTCACTATCAAAGAATGCTGAACTTGCCATCAAGAATGACAAGTTTCATAAAAGAATGACTCTAATTTTTAATACAACTTTTTCAAATGCAAATTTGGAATTTTGACATCTTTTAGAGCAGGCTGTTGTAACTGTATCATTTGGGGTTGATGCACTAAGCCCTAATTATCTCATGACATAACAAACCACTCAAAGAATTATTTGTTTATAATTATGGTGAGTTCATCTGTTTTCCTTTGAATTTGCAGGACATGAAATATTTCCATATGTGTGTAGGGATATGTGTTTACAACACAGGGTCTCAGAAACATCAGAACAGGTGTGCCTTGACAAAATTTGCACTAGAGAACAGTAAACAAGTATGCTAAACAGTTGAAGATTGGGTTATTCTTAAACCATAATAGTACACGTCCTCAGGGAAATTCTAAACAGTCATTTTCCAGCATGTTATGGTATGGTAGGATGGATGGTGGAGGTAGGATTGAGTTAGTCCAGCCAGGGCACTGTCAAATGGTCCATGCTCTTGTTTAGGTCCATGTGGTCAGAGCTAAAATACAAGTTACTATTTGAGACATCATGGGACAACCAGGAGCATGGTGCAAGGCAAGTCAAATCCATCTTTGGGGAAGCTCCAGAAGTTAAGAGGAAATTTGATGTGATGGCTGGAAACTGTGCATGAGGACAGAACGAATGTGGAAGATATTAAGCAATCACTGTAAATACAATTTTTGCAGTTTGGGCTGCTGGCTGCATGGCTGTTCATTGGTTTGGAATGGATTGAAGTGTAAATGGACACAAGTTGTATTGTAATGGTGTCACTTTTGGATACTACTACCTAAATCCAGCTGTGTCCTCTGCTACTAGGGATCCTTGGGCTCTCTACCTGTTGCCAGGAAACCACCTGAGCCTCCCCTTTCTCTGTCCATCACTGACCTATTGAAAAACAAAAATCCAGACAAAGACTAAGAGACCAACCTGTGCGTGGGGTTCCATTACTGCTGGACGCAGATGACAGACACTGTTTCCATCCTTCACGCATGTGTAATCTCTAGTTCATGCATAATGTCTGCTTGTATGACTTCATTCCTGACCTCTTTTCTCTCACATAATGCTGTCATTACAGAATTCATAAGAAAGCTGACAGCAATTGGATATACTTCTTAAATGGCTAATTTTTGCCCCTTCTTGTGCATTTTGATATTTAACTCCACTCCTGGTTTTTGTTTTCCATTTCATGCTAAAAATATTGCATTCATCTCCAGAATATTATAGAAGTTTAGTGACATCAACTCCACATTTAAATCATAATATGATCAGAGGGCAGACAGCAGAAGCAAGAAGAACTACAATGCTGCAGCCTGTGGAAAGAAAAACACCTTCACAGAAAGACAGACAAAATGAAAAGGCAGAGGATTATGCAGCAGATGAAGGAACAAGATAAAACCCCAGAAAAACAACTAAATGAAGTGGAGATGGGCAGCCTTCCAGAAAAAGAATTCAGAATAATGATAGAGAAGATGATCCAGGACCTCAAAAAAAGAATGGAGGTAAAGGCAGAGAAGATGCAAAAAATGTTTAACAAAGACCTAGAAGAATTAAAGAACAAACAAACAGAGATGAACAATAACTGAAATGAAAAAATACACTAGAAGGAATCAATAGCAGAATAACTGAGGCAGAAGAAATGTTAAGTGACCTGGAAGACAGAATGGTGGAATTCACTGCCACAGAACAGAATAAGGATAAAAGAATGAAAAGGAATGAAAACAGCCTAAGAGACCTCTGGGACAATATTAAATGCGCCAACATTCGCATTATATGGGTCCCAGAAGAAGAAGAGAGAAAGTGCCCGAGAAAATATTTGAAGAGATTATAGTCAAAAACTTCCCTCACATAGGAAAGGAAATAAGTCCAGGAAGCACAGAGAGTCCCAGACAGGATAAACCCAAGGTGAAACATGCTGAGACACATAGTAATCAAACTGACAAAAATTAAAGACAAAGAAAAGTTATTAAAAGCAACAAGGGAAAAATAACAAACAAAGGAATGCCCATAAGGTTAACAGCTGATTTCACAACAGAAACTACAAGCCAGAAGGGAGTGTCATGATATATTTAAAGTAATGAAAGGGAAGAACCTACAACCAAGATTACTGTACCCAGCAAGGATCTCATTCATATTCGACAGAGAAATCAAAAGCTTTACAGAAAAGCAAAAGCTAAGAGAATTAAGCACCACCATACCAGCTCTACAACAAATCCTAAAGGAACTTCTCTAAGTGGGAAACAAAAGAGAAGGAAAGGACCTACAAAAACAAACCCAAAACAATAAAGAAAATGGTAATAGGAAAATACATATTGATAATTACCTTAAATGTGCATTGATTAAATGCTCCAACCAAAAGACACAGGCTCTCTGAATGGACAGAAAGGCAAAACCTATATATATGCTGTCTACAAGAGACCCACTTCAGACCTAGGGACACATACAGACTGAAAGTGAGAGGATGGAAAAAGATATTCCAGGCAAATGGAAATCAAAAGAAAGCTGGAGTAGCAATACTCACATCAGACAAAATAAACTTTAACATAAAGACTATTACAAGAGACAAAGAAGGACACTACATAATGACCAAGGGATCGATCCAAGAGGAAGATATAACAATTGTAAATATATATGCACCCAATATAGGAGCATCTCAATACATAAGGCAAATGCTAACATCTCTAAAAGAAGAAATTGACAGTAACACAAATATAGTGGAGGACTTTAACACCTCACTTACACCAATGAACAGATCATCCAGACAGAATATTAATAAGGAAACACAAGATTTAATGACACAGTAGACCAGATAGATTTAATAGATATTTATAGGACATTCCATCCAAAAACAACAGATTACACTTTCTTCTCAAGTGCACATGGAACATTCTCCAGGATAGGTCACAAACCAAGCCTCAGTAAATTTAAGAAAATTGAAATCATATCAAGCATCTTTCCTGACCACAACGCTATGAGATTAGAAATCAACTACAGGGAATAAAACATAAAAACATAAACACATAGAGGCTAAACAATACGTCACTAAATAACCAAGAGATCACTGAAGAAATCAAAGAGGAAATCAGAAAATACCTAGAGAAAAATGACAATGGAAACATGACAATCCAAATCCTACAGGATGCAGCAAAAGCAGTTCTAAAAGGGAAGTTTATAACAATACAATCCTACCTCAAGAAACAAGAAAAATCTGAAATAAACAACCTAACCTTATACCTAAAGGAGCTAGAGAAAGAAAAACAAACAAAACCCAAAGTTAGCAGAAAGAAGGAAATCACAAAGGTCAGAACAGAAATAAATGAAATAGAAACAAAGAAAACAATAGCAAAGATCAATAAAACTAAAAGTTGTTTCTTTGAGAAGATAAATAAAATTGATAAACCATTAGCCAGACTCATCAAGAAAAAGAGTGAGAGGACTGAAATCAATAAAATTAGAAATGAAAAAAGAGAAGTAACAACAGACACTGCAGGAATACAAAGCATCCTAAGAGACTACTACAAGCAACTCTATGCCAATAAAATGGACAACCTGGAAGAAATGGACAAATTCTTAGAAAGGTATAACCTTCCAAGACTGAACCAGGAAGAAACAGAAAATATGAACAGACCAATTGCAAGTAATGCAATTGAAACTGTGATTAAAAATCTTCCAACAAACAAAAGCCCAGGACCAGATGGTTTCACAGGTGAATTCTATCAAACATTTAGAGAAGAGCTAACATCCATCCTTCTCAAACTTACAAAAAATGGCAGAGGAAGGAACACTCCCAAACTCATTCTATGAAGCCACCATCACCCTGATACCAAAACCAGAAAAAGATACTACAAAAAAAGAAAATTACAGACCAATATCACTGATGAATATAGATGCAAAAATCCTCAACAAAATACTAGCAAACAGAATCCAAAAACAAATTAAAAGGATCATACACCATGATCAAGTGGGATTTATCCCATGCAAAAATCCAACAAAATACTAGCAAACAGAATCCAAAAACAAATTAAAAGCATCATACACCATGATCAAGTGGGATTTATCCCACAGATGCAAGGATTCTTCAATATACGCAAATCAATCAGTGTGATACACAATATTAACAAATTGAAGAATAAAAACCCTATGATCATCTCAATAGATGCAGAAGAAGATTCTGACAAAATTCAACACCGATTTATGGTAAAAACTCTCCAGAAAGTGGGCCTAGAGGAAACCTACCTCAACATAATAAAGGCCATATATGACAAACCCACAGCAAACATCATTCTCAATGGTGAAAAGCTGAAAGCATTTCCTCGAAGATCAGGAAAAAGACAAGGATGTCCACACTCACCACTATTATTCAACATAGTTTTGGGATTCCTAGTCATGGCAATCAGAGAAGAAAAAGAAATAAAAAGAAATAAAATAAGAAAAATAAATAAAAGTTTTACTTCTTCTTTTCCAAATTGGAAAAGAAGTAGTAAAACTGTCACTGTTTGCAGATGACATGATACTATACATAGAGAATCCCAAAGATGCCACCAGAAAACTACTAGAGCTAATCAATGAATCTGGTAAAGTTGCAGGATACAAAATTAATGCAGAGAAATCTCTTGCATTCCTATACATTAATGATGAAAAATTTGAGCAAGAAATTAAGGAAATACTCACATTTACCACTGCAACAAAAAGAAGAAAATACCTAGGAATAAACCTACCTAGGGAGACAAAAGACCTGTATGCAGAAAACTATAAGACACTGATGAAATAAATTAAAGATGATACAGATGGAGAGATATACCATGTTCTTGGATTGGAAGAATCAATATTGTGAAAATGACTATATTACCCAAAGCAACCTACAGATTCAATGCAATCTTTATCAAATTACCAATGGCATTCTTTACAGAACTAGAACAAAAATCTTAAAATTTGTATGGAGACACAAAAGACCCTGAATAGGCAAAGCAGTCCTGAGGGAAAAAAATGGAGCCGGAGGAATCAGACTCCCTGACTTCAGACTATACTACAAAGCTACAGTAATCAAGACAATATGGTACTGGCACAAAAACAGAGATATAGATCAATGCAACAGGATAGAAAGCCCAGAGATAAAGCCACGCACCTATGGTCAACTAATCTATGACAAAGGAGGCAAGGATGTACAATGGAGAAAAGACAGTCTCTTCAATAAGTGGTGCTGGGAAATCTGGACAGCTACATGTAAAAGGATGAATTTAGAAAACTCCCTAACACCATACACAAAAATAAACTCAAAATGGATTAAAGACCTAAATATAAGACCGGACATGATAAAACTCTTAGAGGAAAACATAGGCAGAACACTCCATGACATAAATCACAGCAAGATCCTTTGGGACCCACCTCCTAGGGAAATGGAAATAAAAACAAAAATAAACGAATGGGACCTAATGAAATTTAAAAGCTTCTGCAAGGCAAAGGAAACTACAAACCAGATGAAAAGACAATGATCAGAATGGGAGAAAACATTTGCAAACGGATCAATGGACAAAGGATTAATCTCCAAAATATATAAACAGCTCATGTAGCTCAATATCAAAAAACAAACAGCCTGGGCTTCCCTGGTGGTGCAGCGGTTGAGAGTCCGCCTGCTGATGCAGGGGATGCGGGTTCGTGCCCCGGTCCGGGAGGATCCCACGTGCTGCGGAGCGGCTGGGCCCATAAGCCATGGCCGCTGGGCCTGCGTGTCCGGAGCCTGTGCTCCGCAATGGGAGAGGCCACAACAGTGAGAGGCCCGCGTACCTCAATAAAAAAAAACCAAAAAAAACCAAACAGCTCAATCCAAAAATGGGCAGAAGACCTAAATAGACATTTCTCCAAAGAAGACATACAGATGGCCAAGAAGCACATGAAAACCTGCTCAACATCACTAATTATTAGAGAAATACAAGTCAAAACTACAATGAGGTATCACCTCACACCAGTTAGAATGGGCATCATCAGAAAATCTACAAACAACAAATGCTGGAGATGGTGTGGAGAAAAGGGAACCCTCTTGCACTGTTGGTGGGAATGTAAATTGATACAGCCACTATGGAGAACAGTATGGAGGTTCCTTAAAAAACTAAAAACAGAAGTACCATATGACCCAGCAATCCCAGTACTGGGCATATATCCAGAGAAAACTGTAATTCAAAAAGACACATGCACCCCAATGTTCACTGCAGCACTAGTTACAATAGCCAGGTCATGGGAGCAACCTAAATGCCCATCAACAGATGAATAGATAAAGAAGACATGGTACATATATACAATGGAATATTACTCAGCCATAAAAAGGAATGAATTTGGGTCATTTGTAGAGACGTGGATGAATCCAGAGACTGTCACACAGAGTGAAGTAAGTCAGAAAGAGAAAAACCAGTATCATATATTAATGCATATATGTGAAACCTAGAAAAATGGTACATATGAACCAGTTTGCAGGGCAGAAATTGAGACACAGATGTAGAGAACAAACGTGAGGACACCAAGGGGGGAAAGTGGCAGGGGTGTGTGTGTGTGATGAATTGGGAGATTGGGATTGACATATATACACTAATATGTATAAAATGGATAACTAATAAGAACCTGCTCTATAAAAAAATAAAATTAAATTCAAATAAAACAAAACAAACAAACCATTAAAGATACAAAAAAGAAAAAATAAGAATGTAATAAATATATGGGAAGAAATTACTGAAATAGAAGACAATAAATAGAAAAATCTGTTAAAGGCTAAAGTTGGTTTTTCTAAAGGGTTAATAGAATTGATTTTAAAAACCTGGTAAGGGTAATTAAGAATAAAAGAGCAAAACAAACTATCTGTATAGAAATGAAAGAGATGTCACAGCTTTAATAGATATTGCAATGATAAGAAGGAATATTATGTACAAATTTATGTAACTATATTACAGTATATAGGCAAAATGGACACATTTTGTGAAAAACATAAGCTAACAAAACTAACATGAAAAGAATAGTAAACCTAATAGCCCTTCATTTATCTTAAAAATTGATTTTTTCATAAAAAATCCAGAACAAGGAAAACTCCAGTACCAGATATTTCTTCTCAAGTTGATCCTATCAAATATTTAAGAAAGTTACAACAATTAGGTACAAACCCTTTCAGAAAATAGGAAAGGAGGGAAGACACCTCTTCTTGTTTTATGAGGCCAGAATAATACTGATACCAAAACCTAATAAAAACATTACAAGTAAAGAAAATTATAGGTCAATAAGGAATACTACTCAGGAATATAAAAGAATGAGCTACTAATACATGTAGATATGGGGAAGAATTGCAAAATCCTCAAGTTTACCAAAGAATCCAACACAGAGTATATATTTCGTATGATTTCGTTTAATTGAAGTTCAAGAACAGGAAAAAAAATTATTTGTAATGTAAACTAGAATAATGTCTTCTCATGAGGTAGTGGGGTTTACTGAAAGGGTGCATGAGGGAACTTCCTGAGGTGATCATAATGTTCTATACCTTGACTGAAGTGTGGGTTTCGTTTATGAGAGTTCATTTAATTGTACACTTAAGACCTGTCCATTATTCCATAAGCATATTTTCACCTAATTTACCAAAAAGTAAATTTGATCATTTCCATTGGTTTATGCTTGGTGTTCTAAAAGGGATTGAATCTAGGAAATAATGAAGGAATTTTCTATAAAATGCACCTGAAGTAAAATGAGATTCTCCTCCTTACCAAATAACTCTTATTAGACTCTTAATATTCAGTCTCTTGGATTATTTTTTTCCTCTGGATTTAGCAAATCAGAGTAAACGTGAATCGTTTTTTTGTTGAGTGCTCAAAATTCATCAAGTACTGTAGCAGATCAAAGAGATAGATTCCTTTCCCATGAGTTGACTGCATTGTTGTGGAAACAAATCAACAATGTTGAAAAATACCATAATGAAACAACTGTGCAAGAATTCAAAGAAACGGTGATAAAGATTTGGCTCTCTCTCGATGAATTTTGTTCTCCTTAATCTCCTATGATTAATTGCAATGAATTAATAAAATATCTGTTATAGTATTTAGAAGATCATGAATTAACTTTAGGCTGCAATGTTAAAGAAGCACTTCACAGAATAATTAAAATTGGTACTAAATATTATATAGTGTATAAGGTTTAGACAAGTAGAGAACAGAGTTAGGGTATTCTTTTCAAAAGTGAAGAGTGGAGAAAATTAAAGATATGTTCAGAGAGTAGTAAGCAAAACAGTATCAATGTATCTCCTCAAGACAAGTCATTACATCTAAACATTAAAATGATTAAAACTTCTTTTTCCTCCATACCTAGAGATTGATCTTTTCAGATCACTGCCCTAGAGGAGCATAAATATAAAATTTAAATTTGGAGTTCTGAAGAAATAACAGCTACTGTTGAAAATCTGAATTTTAAGTTAATCTTGGAGGAAGAGAAAGAACAGTTAATTTGTGAATAAAGAAATAAAACTTTTTGTTAGTTAAATTTAGGTGGAACTCAGATCTCAGAGATTAAGACAAAATGATGTGTGAATGATATAAGGATGACTGTAGAATTTTCCCAAAGAACTTTAAATTTGGAAGGAAAGCAAAGCACAGGATGTGGTTAAGAAAATAGGATCAAGTGAAGTATTTTAGGCTTTGTTTATTTTTGGTTGGTTTTTAACTTTTGTCTCCTATATACTAGAGTGTAATATCACGTCTAAAGATTTGTGACTGGTAGTTTCATGAGAGAAAGAAGGCTTAGAAAAGTGATTTTGGTAGAACATTTCCTGAATTGATAAGTATAATCATTGCCAAATAACAAAAAAAATGTATTTCACTACTGATTTTAATAAAAGTATGTACACAGAAGTGATATACAGTTTCGTGTGTGTGTGTGTGTGTGTGTGTGCGTGTGTGTGTGTATCACAGACTACTTTGAGAATTTGATAAAAATATCGAAAGTCTTCACTGGATACTTTATATGTTATATATACATATAAACACACACACATATAAAAAATATTATATAATTTCAGGTATTCACAAACTCATCAAAGCTCGTTTAATTAGGGACTACAAGGTCCCTTGGTTAAGAGTCTCAGCCTTAGTTACTGGTGATCGTTGTGTCTTTCCATGAACATGAAATTAATTGTTACATTATTCTAGCATGATAGATGAAGTATAAATATTTACATTCAAATTTTTGAATTGAAGATATGTGAAACATATTTCTCTGCCACAAAAAAATGCCATGTTACAGATCTTTGAAAGACTGTCCTATTTTAGGCTACACTGGATTAAAAAGAAAGAAATTTTAATAGTTTTGAGACTAAATCATTAGAGTAGAGCGAGATGGACCTAGAGAGCTAACCTTAGAATTTAGAACAGTGGTATGGTTTATTGAAGGCACAAGTGAAAAATAAAGGAATGCATGAGTGAATGAGTGAGCAAGTGAATAAATGGAAAACCTCTTCAGAGTCAGCCAAGGAAAATGGCAATGACACTAAGATGCTGAGGGAGTGGATGGCTTTATTTACATCCAGGCAGCTGTGAGCCTAGAGATAAAAGAGGGACTTACGAATAGCCCCTCTTTTAGTTTCTGATAGAAACTGAAAATATCTGTGCCATTATGCCTTTTTTTGCAGCTGATGGCTTTCTATTATTATTACTTTTTAATAAAACATACATTCTCCTCAACAAAGAGATTCTCACACTCCATGGTACCTTCCTGCAGAGTTACCTTCCTAATCAGACTCGACCGAGGAAGGGTTTAAAACTTGGCCAGTCGTAAGGGAAAAAAAGCTTCTCTTCTATGAAACTGTGTCTGTAAAGACTGGCCTTTGCCCAAACCACAGGAACTTTAAACAGTCTGCTAGCTCAGTCGGCACAGACAGGTTCAAGTACAGAGTGGGATGAAAGCTGCTACCAGGATTTTAATCTTGCAGGTTGCAGAAACCTTGGATGTTTTATGTCTGACTCTCTTGAATATGGCTTATAAATGTATTTCAGCCAAGTAAAAATATTGTTACAATTTATTTGCATGGTATATCAAAAGAGGGAAAAGTGGAAGGAAAACCAGAAAATTATTCAGAACTTGATTATTTATTTGGATTCAGATGACTGTTCAGATGATCAGACTGGTTAATACTCACGATCCTGATCTTGCATTTTAATTCAACTCCAAAAATTTTCAAAACAGCCCTTATTTTCATCTTGACAGCATAAAATAGAATGAGACTGGCTCTGACTCTGGCCCTGACAGTCAGTTCCCATGTCACTTGGGGGTCCCTTAGTGTTTCTGAGTATCAGTATCTTCATCTTTAAAGTAGGAATAATTGTTACATTATATCTGTTGCGTAAATATACAAATGAATACATGAACAAAGTACAAGGGACACACAAAGAAGCCGATTGATAATTAGTCACCTTTACTAGTATTAATAGCACTATGTCATTTTAGTTAGCTTTTCACACATACTGGCCATTGGATACCTTACCTTTTAAACTGTTCCATTAAATATGTAAAATATAATAAGATTTGCCTTAGAAATTGTTGACTGAAAAACACGTACAACCTAAAAGTGGAGTTTTACGTTTTATCTGGTGGACTTTCTGAGGACTTCAAGCCCGGAGAGACAGCCTCTCAGACAGCTCTGAGGGACTGCCCTGAAGAGGTAAGGGAGGAACCAGGATATATAGGAGTTTTGCAACAAACACCAAGTAGTTGGAACATCAAAAGATTACTGTTCATTAAAGAAAGCCAGATATCTCAAGTTAAGGAATTAAGCATTTTTCTATGTATGGGAAGATGCAAGAATTTGGGCTTATCAAAATCATTCCTTTGATATGCGCCTTAATATCCAGGGCCAGTGTCCTGTGCTTTCCCATCCTGAACACCCTCAACGTAGATGGTTGGGGGAGGCTGCAGTGGCTGAGGGCTTGATGATGGGCATCCTGTTTGTTTCCATCCTGAGTTCCCTCAGGGTCACTGTCAGGGGCGGCTGCAGTGGCTTGATGCTGCAACATCCTTTGTTTACCAACATGGCAGGCAACATTTTTCATTCACAAACTTATACTCAGGACAACAATTTTGGAAAGTACTGATATACATCTGTCACACTGGTAAGACCTCTAGCTCAAACATTAAAATCACTAACTACACCTAAAATGGTCTGATCATTTCTAGGATCAGTCTTTACAGAGAACAGATAGAAGGTGTCTAAGTATTGCATCTAAAATGGAATAAAGGTTTTCTCTTCTCTGGAAGCTTAAAACAAGAGAGAAAAAACCCCACAATGTGACATTTGAGACCCTGATTCATTCTAATAAATAAAGTATATGATCCTTCAAGGCCTTCTTTATACATTCTTTTCTTTACACATTCTTTCAAAACACTTCTTTTGCAAGATAAGATTTTTTTTTAATTTAGACTGGGTATATACTATCCACCAATTATCGTTCCCTCAACTCATCTAATTACATTATTTAGACAAAAATAGAAATCAAACCACCTCCAAATTTGACCGATGTTTATTATCCTCTCTGTTACTGGTTTACCCCCGACCACAAGCAGGTGGACCTATCAGGGCATGTGAAGTACTCACCCCACTTTTATTTTTTAATTCTAAAAATCAAACAGAATTAAGCAAATCTCAGAAGTTATATTTAAGGGTAGATGAAATTTTACAGAAGTAAGGCTTTTTTGGAATGATGCTAAATCATCCTGGATAGTTCTTAAAATGAATAATTCAGTGGCATTATTCATTATAATATTTAAACATGAATACACTGAATTGCTTCAAATATATGTCTGGGAAAAACTTGACAAGAAGAATTGTGAAAAAGTAGAGGTAGGTAAGATAGAGTTTAGAGGGTGGTTTGTAACTGTCCACTGAGATGATAATCTGAAGACAGTCATATTACCATCTGAAGACAGTGAATATAATTACTTTATAATCTACACGTTCGTTCTTCTTCATTTATGTTCTCAGTTTCTGCACTTTTCCTCTTTCAGTTCCGTTTCTAGCTCACTGTCTTTAAAGCTTGCATTCACATTTCTTTTTTTTTTTTTTTTTTTTTTTGCATCAAGTCTGAATGTATTGATTACAAGGTAGAATGACATTTATTTCCTTAGTTTGCTCTAAGCAGTAGTGGGTGTAGTTAAAAAATGTACTGAAAGATATTGGTAAATTTGAACGGGGCTTGTGAATATTCGATGCAAATATTCTTTGCAGATACAGAGGTCTGTTACTTTGTATTGTAAACTTTGAACTCCTCAAATTGAATCACATTAAGTTCATTTGCTGGAAGTTGGAAAAGATTGTTTAAAATAATAATGAAACCAGTAGATATCTACATTACTTTAATGGCAAAGAGCTTTGGCTTTTTCTCATTGAGTTAAATGAAATTCAAGGGGTTCGTGGGACAGTTGACCAGATATGATAGGAGCCAGCCATAGTTTATCCCTAAAAAAGCCCAACTTTGTGTCATTTTATAATGTTTCGCCTTGTTTTTCTCTACAAAATCCTAGTAAAAGTAACACGTAATGGAAACTACTTTGAAAAAAAGCATCATCTCATCCATTTCATGTGTATCCCTCTCACACAGCTGTCCTTTACTTCTTTGCACTTTTTCTCTGATTGTGTGCTGGCCCCGGCAGCCTGCAGCGGTTACAGCAAGAGTAACTGAGGCTTCAGAAGTAGAGTGGAAGCCTTGGGAACAGTATTTACCGAAAGGAAAAGAGAAGTTGGCCACCATTCACACTTATCTAATTGCTTTTGTGATGTCTTTAGAGCAAAGGAAAATGATGCTCATAACTACATTCCAGTGTGTGTGTGGCAGTGGGAAAACTTAGGAAAGAAGGAAGGGAGGGCGCTCCAGTGACCTGGATAAAGTTACTTGATTACAGCCATTCATTTTTCTCTGAATCACCAAGTGCAAAAGAAAAGAAAATCTAAAAGTAGGATAAGGGGATGGAAAAGCTTCCTGGCCTTGGCTTCTGTGAGATATCGTGAAACTTACATTCATAAAGAAAGGGAGTCCTTCTTAGCTTTAAAAGGATCATTAACAACATTTATTTTATTTTGTTTGTAATATGAGAGAAAAGAAAAAGTGGGATTCAAAATATGTCTTATTTGAATACTCCTTTACCAATTCTACACACACCCCATTGAACGGTGCACAATTACTCTTCTGAAATTTGAAGCTATGAAGAAACATTCAACACCTGAGATGATTCACTTTCTACACACAGAGCCAACAGGAACATTCAGCACAAAGGCAGCAAATAACTCCCAGTGGTAATCCAAGAGTACCCAAGGGGGGAAAAAAACCCTAAAATAATATTTTTGGTTTTCAAAATGTGGGTTCTCTTTCCTTCTCTCAGTCTCCCCGCTCGTCATTGGGCAGGGGGGCAAAAAAACATCAGTGTCTACAGAGAACACCACAAGATTAATTAATAAATTTTATAAAAGGTTTGTGTAAACATTTGCCAGGTTTTATAAGGAAAATAGTATTGACTTCTCTTGCATCCCATGCCCAATAATGTGAAATGACTTCTTGGCTACTGTGTTGCAGGAACTGGAAAATCCAGAAATTTGCATTGAAAATAGGCTTCTTTCTGAGGCAAAGGTTGGCTTTGTTTTAAAATATGCTTCCTTTCAACTGACTTTGGTGGATGAGCTAATGGATGATATTAAGGCTAGGACGTTATACAAGTAGTAACGAGTTTGAATTCAGAAACTGTGACTCGGGTTATTTATGACTTTAGAATACGCTCGCTGTCCTGTCTTCTTGTAAGAAGAAATATAATATATATCATAAAGCCTGGATGAGAGATCGAATGTAAATGTATTTAATTAGCTGAATAACAATTCCTATAAATGACTCCATATTTTATTTTATTATTTTATTTTATTTTATTTTATTTATTTATTATTATTTTTTTTTTGTGGTACGTGGGCCTCTCACTGCTGTGGCCTCTCCCGTTGCAGAGCACAGGCTCCGGACGCGCAGGCTCAGCGGCCGTGGCTCACGGGCCCAGCCACTCCGCGGCATGTGGGATCTTCCCAGACCGGGGCACGAACCTGTGTCCCCTGCATCGGCAGGCGGACTCTCAACCACTGCACCACCAGGGAAGCCCAACTCCATATTTTAAATGCCTGTATCAATTTAAAAAATTACCTCAACTCTTTGTTTCCTCAGAACTCCAAGTAGTTACATATAAATTATCTCATAGATTGTGAAAATATTTCTGTGAAGTAGGCTAGCACTTATGAGATTTGCTTTACTTTTAAAAACTGAAGGATCACAAATGTATGCAAAATTTCACTGAAATTAAAGCTGATACAGGAAAGAAGTTAATTGGAGGATGATCTTCCTTTGGGGTTGATGTATGAAAAGAAGGTAGTGTAATTATTTTTTTCGAAAATGAACTTTTTTCTGATTTAACTTTTGCCTTCCTTTCTTAATGATTTGTCTCTTAACTATGGGATTAAAGTTAAAAGAACAGTAATTAATTTGTTCCTTTCATTTACTAGTGTAATGAGATAACTTACACTGTGTTCACACTGGTGTTTGACTCGGTTACAACCCCACCAGTTCTTAGATGTTTTTATAGCTAATCTCTAAGACATTCCAAACCAAGTGAATAAATCCTCAATAAATTGTCTGACATTTTCAAGTGCTAAAATAGTTCAAATAGTTTCCTATATCCTGTGCCACCCCTCATTTTATTTCACATCTGTGTTTGTCACTAATTAATACCATCTCTTTTATTATTGTTATTATTCAAATATAGAGGCCTTAGAAAATATTTCCCTCTGAGAAATATCTGTTGCACAATTATTTTTTCATTGCTACACAGGTTAATTTGACTGCCTTGGTATTTTTTTCTTCCTAGAGTAAGATAATTTTGAGGTCTTTCTTTCGGAAGTTGGGTTTATATTTAGAGCAAGGTAACAGACACTTGTCTTACTTATTTAGGGATATTTTAAAACAAATTTCAATATAGCTTGCTTTTGAATTGTGCACACATTTGACCCAAATGCTAAATCAAAAATCAAGGAATACAGTTTAATTTAAAAATTCTTTTGGTTTTGACTTTTGTGAGTTGTATACTACCACCACCAAGTCTTTCCCCTTTTTTTCCAGTAAAGTACTTCAGTCAGTCCTGCAAAGAATCGGTTACCAGGTTATTAACCTCTCTTTAATTGATGTGTGTGTGTGTTGAAGCGTGTCACGTTTATTTTCAGTAGCGCTTAAAAAAGAATTATATTGTGAATATTTATACTATTTATTCTGCTTTTCCTCATTATTCAATTTACTTTTACATGCATAATAAAGCTTGTGTACAATAGGAGCCCCTATAAAGATTGTCTCATCACACTTATATAATATATTCCATATATAACATCATACACATAGACAATATCCATCTTTAAAAAAATCCTAGATTCACTGGCAATAGTACAGTCCTACCCATAGGCAGGGGCTGCCTTAGAAAGGAACACGAAAGATAAAGAAAAACCCTACACTAAAAGAGGCAAGATACAAAAGAAAACACAGATGAAGGCAAAAAAATAATTAAAAAGACTAGTAAATTTGAAGAGTTTTCTTTCTATATTTACATAGTGTCTGCTTTTCAAATACGTATGGGACAAAATAGGGCACAAAAGCAGTATCTCTTCTTTCTGCTTTCCTTCTACCCTCAAACATTTTGGAAGTCTGAGCGAGCCAACCACTGGACATGAAAGTTATGCAAGAACTGTAATAGGAATAGGAAAAAGAGTATATATTTTTGCAAAACATTGCTTTTCATTCCGGCAGGAGAAAATATGCATGGCTGTTTATCTTGGTTTCGCTGCTCCTCTGCACTGTCCAATACAGGCTGGCTGTCTGAGGGTTTCCACAGTCGCTTACAAGAGGTGCACTATTCATTAGGGCAATAAGGAGATGCTTTTGAGTGTTTTGAGTTAAAAGCTCCGTTTAGACTTTCCCTCCATCTGCTTATATAACTTAAATATTTTTAGTGCCCAGGAGTTCAAAGCAGCTAATGTGTTGTGTTTCAGAATGACAAATAGAACACACTAAAAACAGCATTAGAATATTTTCCTAAGCAAGTTTCAGGGAAATGTGCGGTGCTCTAAGTGGAACTCCACATAACATTTGACCATTGAGTATTTCCTTCCTTGTTTTCAGGCCTGAATGAGTCATTGTGCCTGGGCTTCCCCGCTCCCCAATAGGTCTGGGCCTCCCCGTGAACAAGCAGTAGGCAGAAGCCGAATTCGTATGTGGCTCCCAAGTGACAGAAAGGAAATATTCCTTCTGGTTATTTATTGATGAGCTAATTCCAAATGCAGGCGCCTGTTTCACTGAATAGGGAATCTTCGCAACTTGGTCCTCATCTTGAATGGTGGCCAAGGAATTCCTACCAGGAGTTACCAAGAGAACACAGTTTTTTTTAATTGAGAATAAGAAATTTCTTTCTGAGTCCCCTTGTAGAATGAATTCATTCTAGGGAACACGTTAAGAGTCGTTTCTACTATATACTGACTGTTACCAGTAAAACTGTTTCAGGTATTGGAATATCTCCATTCTAGCCTAATTTCATTTCCAGAGGCATTTGATTGATGAAAATCTTATTAGTGGAAAATATCACAGTCTTGACTCACTTGCTGATGTGATCAGTTGTGACCCAAGAGGTCCTCTCCGGAGAAAGAAAGAAACTTTTATTAGTTCACTGTATTCAGCAGATGATGCCTTAAAAATAAGGACTTTTAAAAATAGTTCCAAAATACAACCACAAAGCTGTTTTTATCATCCAAAAGGCAAAGAATACCTGTAATTCAGATGGTCTTTGCAATAACTGTAAGACCACATGGAAAGTCCATTGAGTAGGACTGTCCATGGGAGAACACTGAAAGTCCTTGGTGGTCATACTTCAGGACATTTTTCTTACAGCAGTACCCTAAAATACATTACTGTGCAAAGACTCTTTTCCAATACTTGAATATGTCTCCATGGATTTCAATTCAAAAAGTTCCAGGCCATCACCAATGAGTTTAGCTTGATTTAGTCAAACAACTGATATATGTTGAGAAAATGTAAATTTATTCCACAAGAATATATGTGACTGTAAAATTTGATAAAGCTAACCAGTTTTTTAGGACCTGTTTTGAAAGCAGGTCCTTTCTCTTCTCAAGAAATTACATTCTCTGTGTTTTACTTATTTAATACATTCAACTTCAGTTTCCTTTTCTCCTCTTTCTTTACTGTCTTCCTCCTTCTTCTGCTCTTAAGATTTCTTACATCAGACCACTCTGCACTCCAACACAAGGGGGCAACTCATGTTTACAGCTAATTTTTCTCTTTCTATATTTTCTTCCAAATTCAGATATACAAATTAGCATATATAAGAGGAGGTTTTAGTCATTAATAACAAAATGGTATTATTTAATATACTTTTCTTTATCTGATCTTCTCCTAGCAATGTATTGTGAAAACCCTTTCACATTAGCTTGTACAGCTTGAATTTATTTTTTTTAATAAATGCAAAACATGTCATGGAGTATCTGTGCCTTAATTTATTATCCATTTCTATATATGTAGTCACTTCTTGCTGATTTATCTTTATCAATTACAAGGTAAGTGTACTTATGTAAAGATTTTTTTTACTTATTAATGCTTTGGTTTCCATGTGATGAATTGCTGGGAATGGGATATCCGAGTCAAAGACCTTAATATATTTTGACTATTAAGAGATACTGTCAGACTGCTTTCCAAAAAAGGCTGTAACACTTTACATTTCCATCAGGCATATGTGAAACCACTCTTTCATTATAGCTCTCCCTAATGGTTGCTAATTTAATGATTTTGGAACGATAGAGTATCATAGTTTAATTTTATTGTTATCAATTAGCAAAATGAAAAGTAAAAACAGCTATCATGTGTTGCTTTTTGCCATTTGGATTTACTTTTTCTTTTTAATAAATTTATTTATTTTATTTATTTTTATTTTTGGCTGTGTTGTGTCCTCGCCACTGCGCGTGGGCTCTCCCCAGCCGTGGCAAGTGGGGGTCTACTCCCTGTGGTGGTGCACAGGCCTCTCACTGCGGCGGCCTCCCCCACTGCAGAGCACAGGCTCCAGGTACATGGGCCTCAGCAGTTGTGGCACGTGGGCTCAGTAGTTGTGGCGCGCAGGCTCAGTAGTTGTGGCGCAGGGGCTTAGTTGCTCCATGGCATGTGGGATCCTCCGGCACCAGGGCTCAAACCCGCACCCCCTGCTCTGGCAGGCAGACTCCCAACCACTGCACCACCAGGGAAGCCCCTGGATTTACTTTTTAAACTTATTTTTTTTTTAGCTTTTGGATTTCCTCTTTCATAAATTAAATGGGTATATTTGCTGCCAATTTTTATTTGGGTTGGTTATTTACCCTTTTCAATTTCTGAGACACTCTTTGCATATTCTAGATACAAATTTGGGTTTATTTCATTTGGGTTACAAGACTTTTTTTCCAAACTTACTTTATTCTGTTGACGTTTATAAGATATTTTTACCATAAAAGTTTTAAATTTTAGGGTTTTTTTAAAGCTTTTGAGTTCCTAGTCTTGGTTAAGAATTCTGCCATATCCTTAAATTTCACATGAGATCTCCTAGATTCTTCTGCAACAATTTACTGCTTAATGTTGACTTGTAAATTCTAATTCAACTGGAATAGATTTTTGAATAAGGTATCAATGGGGCAGATTTACTCCATCAGATTATGCAGTCTTTGCACTGCACAACCCTAAGGGTGACATTCAAAAATATATATGTTAATTTTATATATTTATCTTGATAATTTCCATTAGCTGTCAACAAGGTTGGGAGAGGCAAGTAGCAACTAGTACTAGTTTACTGTTGTAATGAGTTTCTTTAAAATATTTGATTCTATATTCATAAATGAAATATAGTTTTCTTTAAATAACTTTAAGTGGGTTTTAGCATGAAAGTTACTGTGGCATCATACCATAAACTGGAGACTTTCCCATCATTTCCCATAGCCTGGAATTCTTTAAATACTATTGAATGTTTTTAATGTTAGATAAAATTCTGCTCTGACCTTCATCTAATCTGTGCCTTTTTGATTACAGAACTTTAATCAATTTTCTAATCTCTTCTATAATTATTAAATTACTCAAATTTCCACTTAATCTTGGACATTTTTAGTAATTATATTTCATAGAAAAGTCTTTCTAGGAAACATAATTTACCAAAGGTTTTCAAATATGTATTTATGGACTAGTATATAATCATCTCAAAAATCCTGTAAGGTTTCTTATGGCTTTAACTATATCACTTTCCTTCGTACTAATTTTATATAGTTTTTTTTTTTTTTTTACTTAGTTTTGTGTTCATCTTTTTCTATAACCAGGATTGTGTACTGTTAGTTTTATTGGTCTTCTTAAAGAACCAGCTTTTGGATTTATTTATCTTGTCTAATTTGTGTGTGTGTGTAGTTACTAGTTAATTTTATATTTTAACCCTAATTAATCTTCTGATGTATTTTGGTTTTATTTTCAATTTTTTAGTCACCTACTCTGTGCCTTTAAAAAATTTTCCTTCTATAATAATTAAGGCATCAAAAGTTCTACATTTTTTTCTTCTGAATTGTCTATAGTCATGAGGTTTTAATATAAATTGCTCTCCTTTCCATTGCTTCCTATGTTGTGCATGATTTCTCTCTTAATGTCCTAATTGAATCAAGGGTTGTTTAGTAGTGTGTTTCTTAATTTTTACATGTAATATATTTTGTCAACCTTATTTTATTTATTTCTAATGATATTAGATTATAATCAGAAAATGCAAGTTGCCAGACCTCCACTATATACTATAAGTTAATGTTTACTTGGTAGCCAAGTAGCTAATTGAATTTGTGTAAATGTTTCACAGTCTAAGAAAAATATGCATCCTTTCTTTTTTTTTTTTTTTTTTTTTTTTTTTTTTT
>NW_006784237.1:1678846-1753748 GCF_000442215.2 Lipotes vexillifer
GTATGCGGGCCTCTCACTGTTGTGGCCTCTCCCGCTGCAGAGCACAGGCTCCAGACGCACAGGCCCAGCGGCCACGGCTCACAGGCCCAGCTGCTCCGTGGCATGTGGGATCCTCCCGGACCGGGGCATGAACCCGTGTCCCCTGCACTGGCAGGCGGACTCTCAACCACTGCGCCACCAGGGATACACATATACACGTCTGTTGAATGATTATTCACTTTCTTATAGCCTCACTTGTATTTTAGCTTCTAGTCTATCTAACATGTAGAATTGAAGTCTTCCTACATAATTGCATAAGTTGCAATATTCTCTGTGTATTTATAAGCTTTTACTCTTTATATTTAGCTGCAAATTCATGTTACAGATTTTTAACTGTGATACCTTTCACATAGACTCATACCATTACATAATGATATCCTGTTTGAATTCTATCTTGTTTGGTATTAGTATGACCGCTGCTACTTCCACTTTATGAGCATTTCCTCATTCCTCTTTGCCCACTGCTTTATTTTCACCTATTTAATTACATTATTTTTTAACATTTCTGTAAATAGCACAAATAATTGGTCTTTCAACACAATCCCGCCATCTTATCTTCTAATGGTAACATCTATTTTTAGTATGAGAATATTTATTTGATTTTGACTTCTTTTTCTTCTATCATGTTTATATATTTTTATATTACTTGCTCAATCATTCTACTTTTTCTATTATAAATGTAGGAGTTTATTTAATTCCCGTTTCTCAGAATTTATAATGAAACATACCTTACTCATTTTTATATCAAAGTAACATCACACTGTTTTGCTTCACCTAATACTTTGCTCTCCTACTGCTTTCCCACACATCCTAATAAGATAAAACCTTTAGAATAATCTTTAGAGCATAACTTCCTCCCCTCCTCTCAGCCAGGAGACAGAATTTAGGAAAACAGTTACCAATCTCATTTTATCCAACTCTAAGGTATAAAGTTTTCTTGTATTTTATCTACTCTATAGCAGTGATTTGTCATGTTATACATCATGCTAGCAAAAAATCTAGCATTATCCATTCATATTTAATTATATATTATGCAGACTGAATGAGATATACTATACATAATTAATCATCCATTCATTCATCAAATAATAATGGAATGTTCATTATATGTGACTGTTCTAGGCACTAGACTATGGCTATGAACAAATTTTTTTTTTTTTTTTCCCCCTCATGGAGTCTGCATTCTCTTAAGCTTTCTACCTTTTTTTCTACTCCTTGCCTTTTTCCATCTTGAATTCTCTGTTCTGGCTGATTATTATTACATGACAGTGTTTTCTCAACTATTTACTTCGGATAGGATAAGGGGAAGATAATTTCCTTGAATTCTTTCAATTCATTTTTTGAATAATATCTTGGGGCATAGTTTTCTTGTCAGGAATTTGTTGATGCTACTGACTATATTCTACCTTCTTAAGTTATGTATGAGAAATCAGAGGCCAATCGCATTTTTTCATTTGTAGATCACTTTAAAACATACGTAGGAGGTAGAAACCAGAGGACTTGGCAATTAATAGGATAAACACGTGAAAGATAGGAATAAAGAACGATACCACACACGTGGATATATGTGGCTTAGGCAAATGATTAATTCCTGGTATAAGTGAATGAGAGAAGACCACAACTGGGGTAGCAAGATTGGATAGAGATGATGAATTCAAATCAGAACCCTGAAATGAAACCATGAGGGGACTAAAATCACAAACAGGACTATTTTAAATGTTCTCTGTCATTGGTAATTGTTCTAATTACTGGAGGAGATAGAAAACAAAAGAAAAGTACTCTCCCTTTCCTAGAAAAGCCTGAAAATCTTAGAACGATTGCACCAAGAGAAAGACATATGCAAAGTTTCAGTAGTCTTGGAAGTAAAGATTTTAAATTAGGAAATTTAAAAATATTTTGCACTAATTTCTGGTTTTGGGTTTCTTCATGTAAACTGGTTATAATGACTCACCTTAAAATGGGCTCACAAGGCAAGAAGTAGACCTATTGTAAAATGGCTTCACTTTTTTTTGCCATTGAGTGTTTCGTTCCAGAAACCAGCACTTTTTGATACTAATCAAATAAGTACGATGATATGTATTAACCACTAATAAATGTTGTGCATGTATGCTAACATTAGCGGTCTTATGTCAAATCCAGAAAGTATTATATTTAACATAAAATAATCTTAGACTTGTTCATCAATATCCTACGTTCCCAGATAGCATATACTTAATTGATGTGAAATACTAAAAAACATGCACAATCTATCTATTAGATCATAGCCACAGCAGTGCAATCAAAGCAAGAACTTATAGTAAATACATTTAATGTGGAAAAACGTTCTGAAGTCACGGGTGTCCAAATTCTTGTTATCCTTGAAAAATCCATGAAATACCTTTTATTTTCTTAATTCTGATAGTCTATAGTCTAGAATTTCTCTCTTGTGGCTGAGCATAGCAAAACATTTACATAGAACTTTATATTTCTAAGAATTATAAGGTTATTAATTCACTTAATTCTTGCAGAATTCTGTGAGGTAGGGTTTAATATACTTGTTCAGATTTTAAAAAAAAACAACAAAAAAACAAAAAAAAAAAACTTCAGCAGAGGGAGATTAACTCAGCCAAAACCACAGATATTATGGAGGAGAGCCTGCATTTCAACCCAGGTAGTCTGGCTCCAGAATCCATTTTCTTAGCTACTGTACATTTTATCTCAGTAGGAAGAATTACATCTTTTTTGGCATACAATCTGAAAATTGGTGTCTTACAGATTCATGAGAAGATCTATGTAAATAAGATCTGTGTAAAATACTTCACCCAGAAGTATTTCAAAAGAGGAACCTAGTTATTTTATTCTATCTATAGTGTGGGCAATTGTGAATAGCAATGTACCCATAACCCTAGCTTTCACAAGGATCAGGTACGGGCAATGGTTTCCTCATGGAGCAAATCCACAGGGATAATGGAAAAGACATAATAATAACTAACACCACCGCCACTCTCTCAAACAAAAAGTGGACATTTCAGGGATCAGAAATTAAAAAACAAAAATATGTAAAGGAACTCAGTTCAATTTGAGATATAAAGCAAATGGAAAAATTTATATTTAAGACAGGGAGATACTTGAGCAATGCAGACAGGAATTTAAAATAAGTATGATTATTTGTAGAGAGGTAAGAGAGAATCATTTGTCAATTAATCAAGAACATTTGGTATGAAAAATAGCATTCTTAGGGATAAAATATTTTAGAAACAAATTTTAAAATAAAAATTTGATATATAATTACAAATTGGCACACTGCCAGGGAAATACTATCGCACTGATTATTCAAGCCAAGTGTTCTATTTTATATACATAAAAAATCTCAGAGTGAAAGTTCACTCTTAAAAATTCAAAACATTATTTTTACCTTAAATTTAGCAAGATGAGATATTTTCACTGGGGAAAACTCTTATTGAACACTGTTAATCAATTAGTATTTATTGCCAATGTAACACATATCCAGTTGATAGAATGAAGGATTCTATATAATCTCCTCTAAATGAGATTTTGTGTTAATTGAGATATTCTATAAAAATGAGTGTGAAGACAAACACCAGCTTTTTCACATAGGTGAAAATCCGTCAAGTGTTTAATTCTAGTGTTATGAGAGTCACACAGAAATTACTTTAAAGTTTGTATGTTATTGGAGAGGCACTGTTAATAAATGAAACGAAAATCAAGTTAAATTAAAAATAACAATGACAATGTGTCTCAAAGCAATATAAAAATTAGGGGGGGGCAGAGTCAAGATGGCATACTTGGAGGGCACAGAATTCACGTCTCCTCACAACTAAGACACCTACCAGGCACCGGTGGGGGACCATGGACACCTAAGGAGACGGCAGGAACCCCCAGTAACTGGGTAGGATGTGGGGCATGGCGGGGAGTAAGGGGGGAGGAGAAGTGGAGGCGGGATGGGACTGGCGCCCCTGAGGGGTGGCTGGGGGAAGGGAAGGGATCCCACACCCGAAGTGGGGAATTGAGGGACCATTGGGAGGGAAGAGGATCAAAAGGGAGCACGGCCAGGTTTCCCCTGTCCACTTGGGCCCCCAGGAACCTGTTGAGATCCCAGGCCTGATCCTCTACCCACCAAGGTCCGCTCCAGCCACACAGGTCCTGAGGGAGTGGAAGGGAGGGAAGGGGGAGCAAAAGTAAAGGCTGGATCTCCAGGACCAGCACTGGGGGAGGGGAGGAGTTCCTACACCCAGTTGGACCCACCCACGGTTAGGGGTCCAGCAGCGACAGGGGAGACTCTGGGGGAGATGGTGGGGGAGGGGCACAAAGGAAGGGAAGGGAACGTGGCCAGCACTTTCCCTGTCCACTTAGGCGCTGGGGAGCCTGCTGGGCTCCCAGGCCTAATCCTCTGCCCTCGGAGCCTCCCTCCTGTGGAGCAGAGCCCAAGCCCCGCCCCTGCACTCCCACCCAAGGCCCGACCCCTACACTCGGAGACCCCCTCCAATGCACTGGGCCTAAACCCCACCCACACACCCTCACGCAGGTCCCTATCTCCAACTCCAGAATTCCACACTCCAGAGGCCCTCCTTTCAACGTGCTGCCTCTCCCCTTCCACGAAGGTCTTAAGCAGAGGCCCCGCCCCACGCTTGAACGTCACCCGGCCTAGGCCCCACCCCCAGAGCCTTTTCCGGCTATGTGGGTCCTGAACCTAGGCCCCACCCCACACTCAAACGTTACCCCCCCCCACCTGCCTAGGTCCCGCCCCACCGTAAACCCCACCCCTGCCCAAGTTCCACCCCTGCCTAACTCTGCCCCCATAGCCAAGGCATTTTTTGTTGTTTTCTTTTTTCCTCTTTTAGAATAGGGTTCTATTTTCCCTTGTTGATTCATTGTTGTTGATTCTTTTATATTTTTATTTTTCTTAATAAATCCTTTATTTTTCTAATTTTATTATATTCATTATAGTTTGTTATTGTTCTCTCTTTATGGCTTGATCCCCATCACCACTTTTTTTTCTTTTTCTGTTGTTTTTATTTTAACTTGTTGCAGTTGTTTCAATTATACTTTTATTTTTCTTAATATATTTTTTATCCTTCTAATTTTATTTTCTTTTTTTATTCTTTGAGATTGTACTGCTACTTTCTTTCTTTCTTTCTTTCTTTTTTTTCTTTCACCGTACAATGAGGCTTGTGGGATTTTGGTTCCCAGGCCAGAGGTCCAGCCTGAGCTCCTGTGGTGGGTGCTCCAGGTCTAAACCACTGGACTAACAGAGAACCTCAGACCCCAGGGAATATTAATCAGAGTGAGGCCTCCTGGAACCTGCAAACACCAGTGCTGGACATCTCAGGCTAAACAACCAGTAAGATAGGAATACAGCACCACCAATCAAAAAAAAAAAAATGAAATGACAAAAAATTACATTACAGACAAAGGAGCAAGGTAAAAACCTACAAGACCAAATAAATGAAGAGGAAATAAGGAACCTACTTGAAAAAGAATTCAGAGTAATGGTAGTAAAGATAATCCAAAATCTTGGAAACTGAATGGAGAAAACACAGGAAACATTTAAGAAGGATCTAGAAGAATTACAGAGCAAACAGTGATGAACAACACAATTACTGAAATTAAAAATACTCTAGAAGGAATCAATAGCAGAAAAACTAAGGCAGAAGAGCAGATAAGTGAGCTGGAAGATAAGATGGTAAAAATAACTGCCAGAGAGCAGAATTTAAAAAAAGAATGAAAAGAATTGAGGACAGTCTCAGAGACCTCTAGGACAACATTAAGTGCACCAACATTTGAATTATCCAGGTCCAAGAGAAAAAGAAGGATCTGAGAAAATACTTGAAGAGATTATAGTCAAAAACTTCCCTAACATGGGAAAGGAAATACTCAAACAAGTCCAGGAAGCACAGAGAGTCCCATACAGGATAAATCCAAGGACAAACATGCCAAGACACATATTAATCAAACTATCAAAAATTAAACACAAAGAAAAAATATTAAAAGCAGCAAGGGAAAAGCAACAAATAACATAAAGGGAATCGCCATAAGGTTAATAGGTGATCTTTCAGGAGAAACTCTGCAAGCCAGAAGGGAGTGGCATGATATATTTAAAGTGATGAAAGGGTAAAACCTACAGCCAAGATTACTCTACCCAGCAAGCATATCATTCAGATTCTATGGAGAAATTAAAACCTTTAGAGACAAGCAAAAGTGAAGAGAATTCAGCAACACCAAACCAGCTTTAAAACAAATGCTAAAGGAACTTCTCTAGGCAGGAAACAAAAGGGAAGGAAAAGACTTACAAAAACAAGCCCAAAACAATTAAGAAAATGGTAATAGGAATGTACATATCAATAATTACCTTAAATGTAAATGGATTAAATCCTCCAACCAAAAGACATAGACTGGATGAATGGATAAAAAACAAGACCTGTATATATGCTGTCTGCAAGAGACTCACTTCAGACCTAGGGACACATACAGACTGAAAGTGAGAGAATGGAAAAAGATATTCCATGCAAATGGAAATCAAAAGAAACCTGGAGTAGCAATTCTCATATCAGACAAAATAGACTTTAAAATAAAGACTATTACAGGAGACAGAGAAGGACACTACATAATGATCAAGGGATCAATCCAAGAAGAAGATATAACAATTGTAAATATTTATACAGCCAATATAGGAGCACCTCAATACATAAGGCAAAGCTAACAGCCATAAAAGGGGAAACGACAATAAATAAGGAAACACAAGCTTTAAATGACACATTAAACAAGATTGACTTGATATTTATAGGACATTCGATCAAAAGAAAACCAAAATACAATTTCTTCTCAAGTGATCTACAGGATAGAACATATCTTGGGTCACAAATCAAGCCTTAGTAAATTTAAGAAAATTGAAATCGTATCAAGCATCTTTTCCGACCACAACGCTGTAAGGCTAGTTATCAGTTACAGGGAAACAACTGTAAAAAATACAAACACATGGAGGCTAAACAATACGCTACTAAATAACCAAGAGATCACTGAAGAAATCAAAGAGGAAATCAAAAAATACCTAGAAACAAATGACAATGAAAACACGATGACTAAAAACCTGTGGGATCCAGCAAAAGCAGTTCTAACAGGGGAGTTTATAGCAATACAATCCTACCTGAAAAAACAAGCAAAAACTCAAATAAACAACGTAAACTTACACCTAAAGCAATCAGAGAAAGAGGAACAAAGAAACCCCAAAGTTAGCAGAAGGAAAGGAAACATTAAGATCAGATCAGAAATAAATGAAAAAGAAATGAAGGAAGCAATAGTAAAGATCAATAAAATTAAAAGCTGGTTCTTTGAGAAGATAAACAAAATTGATAAACCATTAGCCAGACTCATCAAGAAAAAAAACGGAGAAAACTCAAATCAACAGAATTAGAAATGAAAAAGGAGAAGTAACAACCAACACTGCAGAAGTACACAAGATCATGAGAGATTACTAAAAGTAAGTATATGCCAATAAAATGGACAACCTGGAAGAAATGGACAAATTCTTAGAAAAGCACAACCTTATGAGACTGAACCAGGAAGAAACAGAAAATATAAACAGACCAATCACAAACACTGAAATTGAAACTGTGGTTAAAAATCTACCAACAGGGCTTCCCTGGTGGCGCAGTGGTTGAGAGTCTGCCTGCCGATGCAGGGGACACGGGTTCGAGCCCTGGTCTGGGAAGATCCCACATGCCGCGGAGCAACTGGGCCCGTGAGCCACAACTACTGAGCCTGCGCGTCTGGAGCCTGTGCTCTGCAACAAGAGAGGCCGCGACAGTGAGAGTCCCGCGCACCGCGATGAAGAGTGGCCCCCACTTGCCACAACTAGAGAAAGCCCTCGCACAGAAACGAAGACCCAACACAGCCAAAAATAAATAAATAAATAAATTAAAAAAAAAAAAAAAATCTACCAACAAACAAAGCCCAGGACCAGGTGGCTTGACAGGTGAATTATACCAAACATTTAGAGAAGAATGAACACCTTTCCCTCTCAGACTCTTCCAAAATATAGCAGAGACAGGAACACTCCAAAACTCATTCTATAAGGACACCATCACCCTGATACCAAAACCAGACAAAGATGTTACAAAAAACAAAACAACAGGCCAATATCTCTGATGAACATAGATGTAAAAATCCTCAACAAAATACTAACAAACAGAATCCAACAGCAAATTAAAAGGATCATACACCATGATCAAGTGGGGTTTATCCCAGAAATGCAAGGATTCTTCAATATACGCAAATCAATCAATATGATACACCACAGTAACAAACGTAAGGGCAAAAACCATATGATAATCTCAGTAGATGCATAAAAAGCTTTTAA
This sequence comes from Lipotes vexillifer, assembly GCF_000442215.2. NCBI lineage: Eukaryota > Metazoa > Chordata > Mammalia > Artiodactyla > Lipotidae > Lipotes > Lipotes vexillifer. The sequence goes on from NW_006784237.1 coordinate 1,687,242, forward strand.
CAAAATTCAACACCTGTTTATGATAAAAACTCTGCAGAAAACAGGCACAGAGGGAACCTACCTCAACATAATAAAGGCCATATATGACAAACCCACAGCCAAGATCGTTCTCAATGGGGAAAAACTGAAACCATTTCCTCTAAGATCAGGAACAAGACAAGGTTGCCCACTCTCACTCCTATTATTCAATATAGTTGTGGACATTTTAGCCATGGCATCAGAGAAGAAAAAGAAATAAAAGAATCCTAACTGGAAAAAGAGCAGTAAAACTATCACTGTTTGCAGATGACATGATATTATACCTAGAGAAACCTAAAGATGCTACCAGAAAACTACTAGAGCTAATCAATGAATTTGATAGAGTAGTAGGATAGAAAATTAATGCATAGAAATTTCTTGCATTCCTATACAATCATGATGAAAAATCTGAAAGAGAAATTAAGGAAACACTCCCGTTTACCACTGCAACAAAAAGAATAAAATACCTAGGAATAAAACTACCTAAGGAGACAAAATACCTGTATGCAGAAAACTATGACACTGATGAAAGAAATTAAAGATGATACAAATAGATGGAGAGATATACCGTGTTCTTGGATTGGAAAAATCAACATTTTGAAAATGACTATACTACCCAAAGCTATCTACAGATTCAATGCAATCCCTATCAAACTACCAATGGCATTTTTCACAGAACTAGAACAAAAAATTGCACAATTTGTATGGAAACACAAAAGACCACGAATAGCCAAAGCAATCTTGAGAAAGAAAAATGGAGCTGGAGGAATCAGGCTCCTGGACTTCAGACTATACTACAAACCTATAGTAATGAAGACAGTATGGTACTGGCACAAAAACAGAAAGATAGATCAATGGAACAGGATAGAAAGCCCAGAGTTGAACCCACACACATATGGTCACATTATCTTTGATAAAAGAGGCAAGAGTATACAATGGAGAAAAGACAGCTTCTCAATAAGTGGTGCTGGGAAAACTGGACAGCTACGTGTAAAAGAATGAAATTAGAACACTCCTTAACACCATACACAAAAATAAACTCAAAATGGATTAAAGACTTAATGTAAGGCCAGACACTATCAAACTCTTAGAGGAAAACATAGGCAGAACACTCTATGACATCAATCACAGCAAGATCCTTTTTGACCCACCTCCTAGAGAAATGGAAATAAAACCAAAAATAAACAAATGGGACCTAATGAAACTTCAAAGCTTTTGCACAGCAAAGGAAACCATAAACAAGAAGAAAAGACAACCCTCAGTATGGGAGAAAATATTTGCAAATGAAGCAACTGACAAAGGATTAATCTCCAAAATATACAATCAGCTCATGTAGCTCAATATCAAGAAAAGAAACAACCCAATTCAAAAATGGGCAGAAGACGGGCTTCCCTGGTGGCGCAGTGGTTGAGAGTCCGCCTGCTGATGCAGGGGACACGGGTTCGTGCCCCGGTCCGGGAGGATCCCACATGCCGCGGAGAGGCTGGGCCCGTGAGCCATGGCTGCTGAGCCTGCGCGTCCGGAGCCTGTGCTCCGAAAAGGGAGAGGCCACAACAGTGAGAGGCCTGCGTACTGCAAAGAAAAAAAAAAAAAAAAATGGGCAGAAGACCTAAATAGATATTTCTCCAAATAAGATATACAGATGGCCAACAAACACATGAAAAGATGCTCAACATCACTAATCTTTAGAGAAATGCAAATCAAAACTACAATGAAGTATCACCTCACACTGGTCAGAATGGACAACACCAAAAAACCTACAAACAATAAATGCTGGCGAGGGTGTGGAGAAAAGGGAACCCTCTTGCACTATTGGTAGGAATGTAAATTGATACAGACACTATGGAGAACAGTATGGTGGTTTTTTAAAAACCTAAAAATGGAACTACCATATGATCCAGCAATCCCCCTACTGGGCATATACCTGGAGAAAACTGTAACTCAAAAAGAGTCATGTACCACAATGTTCATTGCAGCACTATTTACAATAGCCAGGACATGGAAGCAACCTAAGTGTCCACTGACAGATGAATGGATGAAGAAGATGTGGCACATATATACATTGGAGTATTACTCAGCCATAAAAAGAAATGAAATTGAGTTATTTGTAGTGAGGTGGATGACACATACTATGGAATAAAAAAAAAAATGGTTCTGATGAACCTAGGGGCAGGACAGGAATAAAGACACAGATGTAGAGAATGGACTTGAGGACACGGGGAGGGGGAAGGGTGAGCTGGGATGAAGCGAGAGAGTAACATTGACATATATACACTACCAAATGTAAAACAGATAGCTAGTGAGAAGCAGCCGCATAGCACCTGGAGATCAGCTCAGTGCTTTGTGACCACCTAGAGGGGTGGGATAAGGAGGGTCGGAGGGAACACAAGAGGGAGAGGATATGGGGATATATGTATGCATATAGCTGATTCACTTTTTTATACAGCAGAAACTAATACAACATTGTAAAGCAATTATACTCCAATAAAGATGATTAAAAAAAATTAAATGCCAAGTGCATAAGAGGACTAATCATCTCTAAGAAAGATGATTATATATCAAATGTTAGATCCTTGGTACATCTCTTGTGCAATAAATATTATACCTTTCACCCTACATTATTAAGCATGACATCTAAAAGAAAAGTACACAATGCTTGGGCAATGCCACAAAGCAGTGATTCATTATCAAATTTCCATGTATGCTAGCTATGCCATTTTGTTTCCTTTATGGGTAGGTAAAATTTCTATGATGCTTCCTTCATTGAATCTCTAGTAGCCACCACTCCATCCTTTTCACCAGAGACTTTCAGATCCATCCTTCTTATTTACTTCCTATATGGCTTTTCCTAAAGACTCATAATCCATTTCTTCTACCCAACTTCTTTTCACTCTAAATACACTACTGCTGGATTTTCATCATGAAGCACAACCCTGAACATTATGTACAAAAACCCTTAACAGTTATTTGTTCTTTATAATTTTAGGTCTTAATTCCTTACTGGAGATTTCAGAGGTTAAGAACCCTATCCAGTTTATCTATCTCATAAAATGTGGAAGCGACCAAGCTTGTCAAAGGGCAGGATCTTAAATTCTTGCCTATTCTTAAATTCTTCAGAGATATATATCAGTGTATGATTTGTTAAGCATAGAAGTTTAGGAATGCATGTGGTGCGTTTAGAGAAAACATTAATGTGGTTAAATTCATAAAAAGAAATGTATAATAGATAAAGATAAATTTCATGCTGAGTAGTAAGGAGGATCAAAAAGACGTGAGAGTAGGAAGAGGATGGGCCTAGGAAAAAACCTAAGTGGTAGGTCTATGCTCAGCCCTCTCCATTCTCTTCTCTCTTTAGAGGACTGGGCTTTCCCCAAAGCTGCATTTATTTTACAACGAAGCTTCAGGCTTGGCTGATTTGCATTTCTTTGAAGTCCTGAATCTGGCATTCAATCCAGTATCTGCCCAAATGGTTTTCATTACAGTACTTCTAACTTTCTCTTTTTACAGGCACAACTTGTCCAACTAACCAATCCCTAAGGTACCTTGGAAAATGTATCCTTACCTGACATTAATCCTTTATCTCACAGTAGAAAAGTCTAAAATGTTTGAACTACTCTGGTGCTGTCAGGAGTCTTTACCTAGGATTAGAAACAGTGATAATAAACTCCAAGGGATTGTGACCCAGATGCAATGGTAACAATGTCCTGTAGAACAGGCAGATGCTGACTGTTTTATCATTCCATCAATGTCAGTCAAGAAGGCTGGCAGGGAGCCAATCTTTCATTTGTGTTCAGAATAACACAGTGGTCTCTTACGGGTGGATAATCTAACTAAATCCCACTAAAATAATTTGAATGGATTTCAGATAAATACTTTAAAAGCTACATTATCTTATTTTCCTATACGGTAATGCTCTTCCAATCACAAAAGTAAAATGTGTTATTTCACTTTAAATATCTCTATTTTATATGTTAAAATATTTATTTATGTATTATAATATTTTATAATTTATTAGCAACAGATAAAAAATATATCACACAAATATTCCTATAAAACATACCAGCAATATCTGGAATTATGGTGGAACATGCTGTCTTCTCAAGGTTACCCTGTGAAATTCCAGTCATTAACCAAAATCAGAGCTTTGTGCATTTGATTTGCATGCCCTTAAGCTTAGCAAGGGTGACAGGATATAAAAATAGAACTATGATTGCCTCATTTTCAGTTTAGGCTCCATGGCAATAGAAAGGAGTTGAAAGGGAGGCCATCATGCAGGACTTGGTAAAAATGACGGAAGCAACTAGGTATGTGAAACATCGCTGACCACCACCTTCAGCCTATATAGGAGGTTTGGAGAGAATGAGAACATAATTGGAATTTAGGAGAAGATCTTGGAGAGAGTTGGTAGGTTTTTTTACCCTACCACTCACCTCTTATGTTACCGGAAGGCAGGCTCTTGTCTAACACCTGGGAATGAATTGTTTGAGGAGACACACGTACTGACAAAGCAAAAGACTTTATTGGGAAGGGGCACTCTGGCAGAGAGCAGAGGGGTAAGGGAACCCAAGAGAACTGCTCTGCCATGGCTCTTAATCTCAGGGTTTATGCTAGTGGGATTAGCTTTCTGGTGGCTCTGGCCAATCATCTTGCTCGTGCCCATATTTGGTCTGAGTCAGGGTCCTTCCTGGTGGCGGGTGCATCTCTCAGCCAAGACGGATTCCAGTGTGAGAGTTTCTGGGAGGTTGGCAGGACATATTACAGGCTGGCATCTCCTCTTGCCTTTTGGCCCCTCCCAAATTCTCCCAGTTAGTTTTCAGTGACAGCACCATATTCCTTATTGGAACCTCCTGTTGTGAGACCACTCATACAAGCAGTTATTATTATACCTGGCCAGGGCGGGTGGTTTTGGTCAATGGTCCCCTAACACATCCATTCTAAGGGGTAATACAGGAAATGCTTCTCCTCTCATCAGCCTACAAAAGGGGGCTTCAATGGGACTTAGTGCAACCAATTAGAGAGCTTAACATATGGCCTCATAATTTTGTAGACGTGGTGAACACAGTCTGAAGTTGAAAGGGCCAGAGACTGACTGGATCCTCTGATGGCAAACACAGAAAGGGTGCTGCCCTGGGAGTCTTCCAGAATTTGTTGGAGCAAATTTGAATATTTCCCAATGTCTTACATGGGCTACCAGCAACAGCATGCTGGAACGAGTTACTTTGAGATGTTATCCAGAGAATACGTGGAGGGAAACACTGAACTGATGCTGGAGGAAGAGCTCTGTGTTTCCAGAGGCTGAGAACAAGGCTATGAATACTGAACTGAAGAAGATCCACTTGTCCAGATCAAAAGAGGGACCTGCAGTTAAAAGATGCCCAGAAAGAGTGAACCTTTTCAAGAGACCATGGAGATACTCATGAGAAGAAGAAGCAATTTTAGATTGTTGCCAAGGGCTAGGTGGGTGAGCCCTGCCATCTTGGGTGGTGCTGGTCAATAAGGCCTCTCCTGATACCACTCTTCCTCTACCCCTTCACCCACAGTTAATACAATGAAGAAGAACAGATAGAAACCCCAGCAGGGAAAATAAGAAGATGCCAAATATGTCCCTTTTCCACTTCAGTTATCCACAAATTGAGATTAAAAGAATATGTTTAAGTGAATTTTCAAGTTTTTATTAATAATGGAACTGGGCATCTGAATTTTTTAACCAATAGTATCTTTTAAGGCCATCTTATGGCCTAAGAGAAAGCAAAGACTTCGTGGAATTTGCCCAGATTTTCGTTCAAGTGATACACTTGCTCCTTAGATTAAATTAAAATTAAATTTAAATTTAAATTAAAGCTGATTTCTATTATACCAAGGAATCCCTCTAGTACATTATTACAGTTTCAAAGACACATTAGAAGAAAATAATTTTTAAATGCTTTTCCTAAACAAAGAGTTTGTCCACACTAACAATTTATCCTTAACCAATATGTGAACACTCTTAAAATAGTGATGCTCCTTTTTCATTGGAATCATTGGGAGACTTATCACTTGCATTCATCTTGGAATCTTTTCAGAAATCTAAAAACATGTTTTGTGAAGTCCGTGATTGTTTTCAGAGTTGATGTAAGCTTCCTTTATAATTAACACTGACAAGGTAGATCCTAATATGCCAGGAACAATTCTGCAACTCATTCGAAATCCCTTTTGCTCCAAATTAACACTCAGTATCATTTTGGTCATTTCGAGATCATACTACCTTACAAACAGAACTATTTTTACTTTATTTTAGAGTAGTCATTATCATCACGTGATAAATGAACTTGAAAGGAAAGAGCTTGATTCTTCCACTGTTATTACCTTTTGTCAAAAAAATCTAGCTAAACCTGTTGCTTCGTGACAAGACACATTCCATTCCTCTACTTTGCCTTCAGGGGTCCTGACACTTGAGCCACTTGAACAGGAAAAATGTCATTTACATCCCATATGTCTCATTATTAATTTTCTACCATGGCTATTTATTTTCTGAAATGTGTTTACCTCTCTTTGCCAACATGATCAGTTGGGATACAGTAGTTTAATAGCCTTTTAAATTTTACGCTAATTTAATTTTGGTAGGCAATATAAGACGATAGTTAATAAGCCAAAAATATAAAGTGAAAAATCTCCCTTTCATCCCAGTTCCCTAGCCTACCAGCCCTGTACTTCAATGCTGCCCAAGGTAAACACTTATTAATTCCTCCCTTTCCCTCCCTTTTTTTTAAACTTCCATAATGTCTTTATGAATGTACATGCCAATATAAATATAAATTATTTCTATATTTTATAAAAAAAGGTAGTCTACTACACACATTGTTTGTATCTTGCTTTTTTCACCACTTAATATAGTTGTATAGGACATGTCCTAATTCTTTTGTATAGCTGACTTTTAAAAAATATTTTTTCTTGTAATTTGTTTAATCTTCAAATAATGAACATTAGGGTTATTTCCAAATGTTGCCACTACTAACAATGCTGCAATGAAAAAACTTAGATATGTTTATTTCATATGTCTGCAAATAAATCTGGAGATTAAACTTCAAAAATAGAGGTGGTTGTTCTTATTTTTCATTTTTATGGACCAAAAACACAGTCAATCTGAAATGTCTTACACTATAAATGCTTTTATTTGAATTATATTAAAATATTACACTAATAATATAATTTTTAAAAAAATCCCCCAGACTGCCTTCAACAAAGAATATCTGTGGGCCTTGGGAAACTTATTTAAAATCTTTGTTATTCAGTTTCATCATCAGTTAAAGCATGGATAATAGTCATTTCTACCCTCTAGAGTTGTTTTAAAGACCAAATGAGTTAATATATGCTAAATATTCAAACATTCCCTGGGACATAATAAGTGTTCAAAAATGCTAACTATTTATTACTATTCTAAAGCTTAATTAAATTTGTGATATTTTGTAAAATACTTGGGTTAAGCATTGACTTGCTAAACATTTTTGCAAAACAACTGGAAGATAAGTTTATTTTATGGATTTTTAATTTTAAATATCTTGCCAATCATGACAGTTTATACCTCAAATTGTTAACATAAATTCCTAGGGCAAGATTCAAAATTAATAATAATGATGATAATAATAATAATGATGTAAATTAATATTTCAAGAAATCTTCTTAATAATTTCCCTGGTTTATTTCTTTTCATCATATAGTGGGGTTGACAAATGGCTTTAGTTGTTTTAAGGTTGAAAGTATCCCCTCTGACATTTTCTGGGGGTTTCTTCATGCTTCCATTATGATTGCAAATGTAGAACTACAGACTTTTTTTTGGTAGTAATATTTTTCAGTCACTTGCCATTTTTGTTATATGTTTCATTAATAATAATGTGTTGAAATACACTGATATGCTCAAATGAGAAACAGTGATCAAGTGGACACTTCCAGGCTCTCAAACTCCCACTGGTCTATCAGAGTATTTTTATATACCCACAGATGCAAATTATATGTGGACCATATAACTTATTGTCCAAACTGGCCCAATTTTGAAAGTGAAAGAGGACAGGAACAAACTAAAATTACTCTGAACAAACTAAGAGGGATTGTCCTCCAAAGTATCTGACTGTGATATTTGACATAAATTTTTCAGGAAATTTAATTCTTTGTTTTCTTATAATAAAAGTAAATGTAAATGGAAGTGCTCTTTTTTTTTTTTTTTTTTTTTTTTTACGCGCAGGCCCAGCGGCCATGGCTCACGGGCCCAGCCGCTCCGCGGCATGTGGGATCTTCCTGGACCGGGGCACGAACCCGTATCCCCTGCATCGGCAGGTGGACTCTCAACCACTGCGCCACCAGGGAAGCCCGGAAGTGCTCATTTTTTAAAATTAATTAATTTATTTTTTTTGTACTGTAGTGACTAGTCTTGTACACTCTCCGAGTTTCATTCACCCTAGTGGAGAGACAGGTGGTACACATGACTTCTTTAATATGTTTTGCTATTGATTGAAGGAAATAGGTTGGTAGAGAAGGAAAGAGATTTTAAAAGTTTGTTGAAAAAGCACAGATAGATGGAAGCATTTTGCTGTAATGTGGCTATAGGGTGATGCAGGCAGAAAAGCTTGAGCACATATGTTCCATCTCCAGATCAGCCAGTAACTCACATGATGATCTCCATGACTTCAATTAACCCAGCTGGTTTGTTTGCTCATCCATAAAATAAGATAGTTCAACAAATGACCTTTAAATTTACTTCACTGACTTTTGCATACAGCAATTATTTTAACATTGCAACTTTTTAAAAGTTTCAACAAATAAGAAATATAGTTTGTATAATCCTTACTTGCTATCAGGGAAAATACACTACTTGTGAAAACTTGACAAAACATCAGCTGTGTCAAAAATATTGAAGATAATATAAGGGGAAACTTGTAACAGTTTTACATATTCCTCCATTTCCTCCTTAGTATTTACGTATTGTTTACTTTTTTCCCCATTACTATTATTTTACATTCCTACTTGTATGTATGTTTGTTCACAAATTTCTGTCTATTGTGGGTCTCTGACTCCCATCTCACTAAGTATTATTTTTGTGTTCCTTTTTGTTATATGAACTAATATAAGTTATTTCTCTAGATGGGAAATGACCCAAATTTAGAACATTTAAACAAATTCTCCAGTTTTTATTATATGTGTTAATTCTCATATAACTCCTGGGTTATTTGGTAAAATCCTGCTTATTTGATTTAATCCTAGATTATATACTGTTTTAGACATGGAAAGTAATGATAACTTGCATTTGCAAAGAAATGTTCTTCTGTTGTAAAATTCTATTAAAATGTCCGATAAATAAAATATATGATTGTTTCTATTAGGTTTCTATTAGGACTACATCAAACTGAAAAGTTTTTGCACAGCAAAAGAAACAATCAGCCAAATAAATAGAATCCAATTTAAAAATGAGCAGAGGATCTGAATACACATTTTTCCAAAAAAGACATACAAATGGCCAACAGGTACATGAAAAGATGTTCAATATCACTAATTATCAGGGAAATGCAAATCAAAACCACAGTGAAATATCATCTCACACCTGTCAGAATGGCTATCATGAAAAAGACAAGCATTAACAAGTGCTAGTGAGAATGTAGAGAAAAGGGAATCCTAGTGCACCGTGGGAGAGAATGTAAATTGGTACAACTATTATGAAAAACGGTATAGAGCTTCCTCAAAAAATTAAAAATAGGGCTTCCCTGGTGGCACGGTGGTTGAGAGTCCACCTGCTGATGCAGGAGACGCGGGTTCGTGCCCCGGTCCGGGAAGATCCCACATGCCGCGGAGCGGCTAGGCCCGTGAGCCATGGCCGCTGGGCCTGCGCGTCCGGGGCCTGTGCTCCGCGACGGGAGAGGCCACAACAGTGAGAGGCCCGCGTACTGCAAAAAAATAAAAATAAAAAATAAAAATAAAAATAAAAATAGAGCTACCATATGGTCCAGCAATCTTACTTCAGGATATATAACCAAAGGAAGTGAAATCAATATGTTGAAAAATACCTGTAACCTCATTTTCACTGCAGTATTATTTACAATAGCCAAGACATGGAAATAACAACCTAAGAGTCCATCGACAGATGAATGGATACAGAATTTATAAATATAAAACCTCTCCTAACCCTCAGTTAAGATAAAATAAAATTGTAGGAGGGATTATCAAAATCTTAAAGAATGTAGAGGGGATGATTTCTACCATTTCTTTGTTAAAATCTGCAAAAACCAGATTGATTATGGTGAGTGATGGTAGACTATCATAAGCCTGTATAATGCTAGCCCTAATTGCAGTTGCCATACAAGGTAAGTCATGTTTACTGGAATGATCCCCAGCTTCTGAAACTCTTTATGCAGTTATTAACATGGGAAATGAGTTCTCAAAAAATATATCAGTAAGGAAAATCAAAAGCAATTCACTTTTACATGGAAATGACAGAACATTCATTCATTCATTCATTCATTCATTCATTGCCTTAACATAAGACCATGTAAAATCTTTTGCTCTCTGTCAAAAAATATTCTGCAGGGATTTCATTTGTTTTGACACTCTGCAGAATGCTGTAATGGTCCACTATATGCATGATACTGTGCACACATGAAGCTATAGTGAATAAACAATGAAATAAATAGACATACTGTTATAATACATTTCTCTTATGACAATGTGTTTCAGAATAAATTCAGACATTTAAATGCAGCCTAAGAACATATACATTCAGCCTAGCTGGAGTCTAGACTTTTCTTAAATCTTTAGAATTCCTCTATGGTTTTAAGTGGAAATCAAATATATTAATAGTTTTAAAGGGGAATCCTTCTGAAACAGTAATGGCTTTGTGGGTAAAAAGAAAATTCAGCTTTTACGCACGCAAATCAAAAAAAAAAAATTTTAACCCAGAAAATGGCTAAATATAACAACAAAATATTCTTTTTGCTAAAATCCCAAGGATTTATACGTTAAGGTTCAGTATATTTAACAACTTGTTTGAAAAAGACTGGGGAAGACTACCTGACATATTAGTTAATATTTTTGCGTAAATAAAAGTTTAATCACCGATTTCAACGACCCTTCCATTTGTAAAGTTTGAATTGCACATAATTGTAAGGTTTGCATCACAAATATGACCTTTTGTCATCTGACAGAAGAAGCCTGATTATTTTTATCAGTTTCAAATATCAAGAGCTTTATGGTTTTCTTTTCAAATCCAAATAACAATAATATACCTTTAAAAGAAATAGAAACTAACATGTATATTTGACCAATAGCAACATAAGATGCCCCATTGTATCTTTTAGTGTGTAAACCTTTTAAAAATGTCTATCTTAAACTAAGACAAACAAGTTATTGGAAATTGTTTTTGACACTGCCAGGTAGAAAAAGTAGTCTATTTGAGTTCCCTCCCTTCAATTTCATGCCATCTCAGTGAAAATTCCTTCTCTAAAGTCACTGAAACATCAGGAAGCAAAGGGCTTTTAAGGACATACATAAGGCCATGAGTTTTGTTGGTGGCTCCTTGCCCTTTGTTTACTTTTTCCATTAGAGCACTCAGAGTTGGGATATCATTTCTGGCAGCTCTAAGGGGCATGTCATATTCATTAATTACAGGTTTGTTTCCATTAATTTTCCAGCTGGATAGATTTCTATGAGTGGTTGACCCTACCGTGTCATTTGAATCTGCCCTTAATCTCCACACTGCTGAATTCATTTTTTAAATCAGGAGGGATTATTGATTGAATAATCTGTTTGAAATTAATTCCCTCTTGGAGCAAACAATCTAATAGTTAATTATTTTCTACCGGTTCCATTATCTTAGTGCTTATATTTATTTGTTTTCCTCTGTATGTTTCTGGGAGAAAGTACCATGCTGTGTTAAGGGGCAGAGGTCTGGCTTTGAATTCTGCTCTCCCCACTCTTCACTCTGGGACTTTAAATAAGTTACTCAGTTTATGCTTCAGTTCACTTATTTGTAAGGTAGGGGTATCAGTAATACTTCTTTTATAAAGTTATTGTGAAATATAAAATAAAAAATATCACAGTAATTGTGCCTGGCACATTGACCAGTTTACTAACTTCTACAGAAGTACTAATTTCTTTGATTTATATATATAACAATCATTATAATTATTGTAAATATTAACTTCAGCTTTTCAGTTATAAAGGTTTTCGGACCTCATTTGGTAAAACATAGAGCATTAAACTCTGAGAAGGACTTAGTGATCCAATCAGAATCATGGAGGTATTTGTTCCTTTCTGGAATCACTGACATTTGACATTGCATGGCACTGGTGGGAAGCATAAGGTCAAGGTATCACAGATTTGAGCCTATCTGCTAGGTTTTTCATAATATCTGAATGAGAATTTATTGGGCATTTTATAGATTATTCATTTAAAAACATTTTTTTAAAGTGGATTCCAAGGTAGATGCATATACTGTACTTCACCTAATCTATCAACGATTTTTTTTACTAAATTTATTTATTATTTTATTTATTTATTTTTGGCTGTTTTGGGTCTTGCTGCACGTGGGCCTTCTCTAGTTGCGGCGAGTGGGGGCTACTTTTCGTTGCAGTACGTGGGCTTCTCGTTGCAGTGGCTTCACTTGTTGTGGAGCACGGGCTCTAGGCGCACAGTCTTCAGTAGTTGTGGCACGCAGGCTCAGTAGTTGTGGAGCACGGGCTTAGTTGCTCCACGGCATGTGGGATCTTCCCGGACCAGGGCTCGAACCCATGTCCCCTGAATTGGCAGGCAGATTCTCAACCACTGCACCACCAGGGAAGCCCAATACCACTGATTTTTAAGATGTACCATTATTTTATGTAACACCAAGAAGGAAAAAAAAAATGCCAGCAAATAAACAATGACACAATGTTAAGACATCATTTATTATTTGGCCCATTTCGATTTCAGTGGTGCTAAAATGAGAAAAAATAACGTGTCTCTCAATAGGTGACTTGCCATTGTTAACAAAAATTAGAAAGATTACACCAGGTAATATATGTGTTAAAGAATAATTATGTTTAAATGTTTCTTTTTAGATTTTTGAGATGTTTAAGGATATTAATCAAGCCTTATTAAGTGTTAAACCCTCTAAAAGCAATACTTGGCCCTGTTAAGTAAAACCTCACTTGAGCTTTTGATCATCCCTGGTTTTGTTTCATCTTTGCTCAGTGGCTGTCAATACTCAAAAAACCTAAGGTAGAGAAAGTTCCTGGGACAATTTATTTTTAATATTTTACGTTTCTTCACTCAAAAAATTTATAGAGATGAAGTAGGTTTTAGATGCTTTCCATTCTAATCTCCTCCTTTTATTAAAAGAAAACAAAACCAAAAAACCTCAAGTACTGAAAGATGTTAAAATTTGCCATGTGAATGATTTACCAGTTAGTGACAGAACTAGAAGTGGAACATGAAGTCCCCAAGTCTGACCATAATAATCTTCCTTCTGGGTTATGTTATATTTTTTTTTCAGGAAGATCTCAGTTCTCTATCCTCCCATGAGATATTGGTCTTGTGCCCGTAGATTGTGATCTTCTTATCAACATTGATAGCATAAAAAATTGGCACATACACATGGTTATAGCCCCAACATTCATCTTCATCCATATGTTTATATGAATAGCTGAAGTTGCATCAGTCTTATGTAAAATATGAAAAATAATATCTTTAGTTGATGGCTAACTTTTATCCACCAAATTCACCTCCCACATGGGCCTATGCATGTATACACCAACATCCATCTGGGCATGTCTCAGGGACCTGCTTTAGTGCTTCAACTATAGTTCCAATCCTTCATAAAGAGAAAATTAAACTTCAGGGCTAAACTTCCAAGAACATGGAAGTCTCAACAGATCTCTCACCTGGGTGCTAATTTCATTTAAACAGATGATAAAACAGGAGTTTTCTTTAAGTGTAATGGTGAGTTCTGGTTTAGATATTTGCTTTTGACTGCAAGAAGTATGTTAATAACTCAATATCTAAAGAGCAAAGGAACTCTTTTATTTCTCATCAGTTATGGCTCCACCCCGAAACTCATGTTCATATGCATCATGCAATTCTTGTGTAAACAGATCTTAAATAAAAACTTGCCTCGAGAATTTTAAGAATTTTGAAAAATTATGCTTCTTGACAAAATTTTTCATTGGCAACAGGCTTGGCAAAATATGAGTCAAATGTCAGAGAAACATGTTTTTTGGCAAGAGGGGGGGAATCCCTAATGGAGACAATAAATTAAAAGAACTATTTATAGTCAGTGTTTTAATGAATGAATCTACACTGTTGACATCACTAGCCTGTTGGCCAAGGATCTCATTTGTATAGACCCGTTTTATTCCTTCCTACATTTGGAAAATTGGCTAATTTGCTTCTTGTCAACCCCTTCACCACAATACCTGCAAGAAGTGAAGTAGCTGAAATTTAAGTTTATTAATATGGGTCTGTTATTGTCACTGATGAGACTTTATTTTTAAACATTAATACAGATAGGAGTTCTAGTAAAGGCAGAGTACCTAGTATCAGATGATCCTAATAATAATTTAATAGTTATAATTATATATATACAATTATACATATAATAGTTATTGATTATATATATGTGTATATATATAATCAACTATAGCTTGAAGCAACTAGATAGCACCAAACACAGACAGAAACTGGATGGATAAGGCCCTTGAAAGAAGCAAATATGGTGAGTGAGATCCACATGAAAACAGCTTTTGACCTGAAGATAATCATCTTCTGTATTCCATAGAGAGTAAAGCTCAAGCAGAAATCAGTAGTCTTATTTGGTTGAGAAGTTAGAGGTCTGAGTTTCATGTTGCCTGCTAGAGTGGCTGGAAATTGAGCAAGAAAACTGAGGAAAGTAAAAAGCTAAAAGGGAGAGCCCTAAATTGAGATTCATGCCCACTACATTTTCTTTATTTACCTGTTTATCTCCAGCACCTAAAATAGTACCTAGCATATAGTATCAATCAAACTTCCCAGGTTTTCTAACAGAGTCATTGAAAGCAGAATAATCCTGATAAAGATAGATCTAGTTCAGTATTGGGTAGCAAAGCTTACTTCTGAGAAGCAATAAAGTTTTAAGCACTGATTGATTATAAGGTAGGGGAAAAGGAAAAATCAGCCCCATCCAAACTACAGGTGCTCAGCCAAGAAAGAATTAATGCTTGGGTCTCAAGAAGAATAGCCTAATTTGAAGATGTTGAAATTGATTTTAGTCTACATGAAGACCACAAATTATGGGCTTCTCTGGTGGTGCAGTGGTTAAGAATCTGCCGGCCAATGCAGGGGACACGGGTGCAAGCTCTGGTCTGGGAAGATCCCACATGCCGTGGAGCAACTAAGCCCATGTGTCACAACTACTGAACCTGCACTCTAAAAACCATAAGCCACAACTACTGAGCCCATGTGACACAACTACTGAAGTCTGCACACCTAGAGCCCTAGCTCCGCAACAAGTGATGCCACTGCAACGAGAAGCCTATGCACCGCAACAAAGAGTAGCCCACTCTCGCCACAACTAGAGAAAGCCCACATGCAGCAACAAAGACACAACACAGCCAAAAAATAAATTGATTAATTATTTTTTTTAAAAAAGTGACAGGTTATGGAGACAGACCTGAAAAAATAAGGCAACTTTGATAAGAACAAATAAAAGTGCAAGGATGAAAAAGAAAAGAAAAAAAATTTGCAGTCTTGGCTTGGAGATCAAGGGATTCCTGGAAGCTGGGAGGACTTTGAGAAAGACTAAGAGTCTTTGAGGATGGTGTGAATGGATGCCTAAAAGACCTGAGAAAGCTGATGGTAAGATGTTAAAGGAGAGCCAGAGGGATGCTTTTAGTACTAGCAGGAAAGTGTGATGTTGTGTGGAGGTAGAAAGGCTGGCCACACTATCCCTGCAGTAAGGTGGAAAGGAGGGAGCCAACCCAGTGACATCGCAAGAGAGAATCCAGCAGAATATTAAAAGGGCAGATAGGGAGGCTGGGAGGGAGGTGCAAGAGGGAGGGGATATGGGGATACAAGTATACCTATAGCTCATTCACTTTGTTATACAGCAGAAACTAACACACCACTGTGAAGCAATTATACTCCAATAAAGATTTTTTTTAAAATAATGAAATTTTAAAAAAAAGAAATGTGCCTTGTGGGGAAGAAAAAGTGACCTCTGACTGGATCTTGCTACCTATGAATAAAGCACAAGAGAAATGAACTAAAGTTTTTAAAAAGCTGTTAAATATAAGATACTGGGAGCTTCTGAGTTCAAAAATAAAACTGCTTCTCATTCTCAGCCATTCTGTATGACAATCAATTCTCAAATTAAGAAATCTTTGCTTCAGAGCAAAGATCAGATCCAGGATTGGACTATAAAATTCTCTGTTAAGACATCAGAAATTTTGAAGGCAATACCTCATAGAAACTTCCAGACATACAAATAAGTCCTCTAAGAAGCTTCAATATGTATCACAAATTCTCTCTATTTAATAATGAGATTTTAGAAATCATAAGAATGATATTATACGGCAATTTCACAAGGAGGTTAAGGTATGGAAGAAATCCATTTTTTTCTAATGGAGTGAATTATAAATTTATACAAAAGAAACACAGATTTAAAAACAATTATGCCAATTTTGACTGAAGAGAACAGGGAGAATACAAAATGACCTGAAGACTTTGAACCTTAAAATTCCCTAAGAATGAGGCATTGTAAGAAATTTACTCAGCTACAAAGAAGACCTACTTTGTATGGAAAAGAAAAGATGACTCAGGATGGCAACAGGAACCCAAAGGGCAGAGCCAAAGACTGGGGAAAAGAATCCTCAGGAAGTAGGAGTGAGCCATATTTAAGAAGGTGGCAACAGATACCCAGATGGGTTTCAGGATTGCTGTGGACCAATGTCTGCTGTGTGCATATTATTTTTTTGTCTTTTTGGAATGGACTTGTCTATAGCAGTAATTCAATCCTTTTGCACCATAGTATAAAGAGTGTTGATGGTCAAATAACTTGTCTTGTTAGATTATGGATTTTTAGACTGAGAAAATACTATCCAAGGAGCTGTACCTAAGAATTCTCATCTGTGACTAATTCTGATTTACGTGATGAGATGTTGGACTTTTAGTGGAGGGCATAATGTGATGAGACTTCAAGACTCTTGAGAGAGTGATAGCTGTATTTTTCATGTGGGAGGGATATAAATTGTGTGGACAAAGAGGAAAGTGTGTATTTTCCAAAGGTAGACACAACGTTTTCCACTCTATATGTTCTTCTGAGGATTTGACATTGACACTGCTCCCATCAAAAGATGGGATACATGCCACCATTCCATGGGCTTGGGTGGGATTTAATTATTATTCAACAGAATGTGACAAAAATGATTCTACGTAACAACTGTTGCTAGATTATAAAGATGCCATGCATTTCTGACTTGCTCTCCTAAGATACTTATTCTTGGGCTTCCCCGGTGGCGCAGTGGTTGAGAGTCCGCCTGCCAATGCAGAGGACATGGGTTCGTGCCCCAGTCTGGGAGGATCCCGCCTGCCACGGAGCCTGCACGTCCAGAGCCTGTGCTCCGCAACAGGAGAGACCACAACAGTGAGAGGCCCACGTACCGCAAAAAAAAAAAAAAAAAGATATTCTTGGAACTCAGATGCCATACTGTGAAGAAATCTAAGCAAAACCATGTAGAGGGGAACAAAAGCTCCAAGTCTACAGTCTTCCTAGTCAGCAGCCAGTACTAGCTTCCCAACCATGTGAAGTAGATATTCCAGTCCCTAATATACACATATTGCCCTAATACATACATAATCCTCAGCTGATGCCATAAGAAGCAAATCAAACCATCCCCTGTTAGGCGAACTGCAGATCCATGAGCAAAACAACAGTAGTCTTTCTTCTAAGGCACTAAGTTTTAGGAAGCACTGAATAATTTGAACATAGATAAACACCCCCAAATCTTTTGTGAAACCAGGTGGGATATAAATATATTAAAAATTAAATGAAAACACTACTTTTGATTAATAGTACCCTCCTGGAATCAACAACCGCTCTGTCCATTTAGTCATTACATTTTTTTAAAAAAGTAACCAGGAGATGTTTTTGGTATGCTTGTTTATTCTAAGATATCTATAGAAAAAAAACACAAACAAAATCTCCAGCAAAGAGAAGAGTTACCAGGATCTCCAATTTGTGTTGCTAATGAGTTCTTAAAAGGTAAAATTGGAAAAAACAGTCATCATTGATTTTGTATTGTTCAAGTTATAATAGGGTAGTTGATCTACATGACTTCAGGAGAAATAGAATTTATTTATATACACTTGGGTCCTTATCAGAAGGGCTTTTGTTAAATCCTTGAGGTCATATATAGAATGAGTACAAACATAATAACTGAGCAGCTGGGAAGGAGCCTGCAGGTTGGGGAACAGAAATCTTTGAGGTGGAAATAGCTGGAACTCCTGGAATCCACTCTACTTGTCTGCATTATATAAATATATTGCATTTCTAGTGTCTTTTCCAGCTTCTGAGAGGTTTAAAGATAAATGACATATCTTTGGCAATATATCAGGCATCATTTGTTTCTACAGGTGAAAAAAAAAATGGTATGACCGTCTAAGTCTAGTCATTCAGAAACGCTAATCTGGATTCATTCTAGCAAGTAGAAAGTCATATATTTGAAGATACAACCTGTTATGGTGATTTGACATCTTATTAAGTTTTCTTCAAAGTCAATGAAAAGACATTGGAGGAAATAAAATGTCTTCTTCATTAGAGAACCATCATGCTGAAAGGTTATCATTTTCTCACCCCCAATAAATCTAGATCTCTCAATCATATTAACTCAGTATCCCAATAGTTTTGAAAAGTTTATTATTTTGTATATTCACTACTATACCCTTAGAATGCAGGAAGTGGCAAAGTGGAACACAGCTTTAAAGAATTTAAATTAATGATTTTTAATCATTCAACAAATACCTTCAAATACTGTCAATTGTTCAACAAACAGTATGAGAGGCACTGTGCT
Source organism: Lipotes vexillifer (assembly GCF_000442215.2). Taxonomy (NCBI): domain Eukaryota; kingdom Metazoa; phylum Chordata; class Mammalia; order Artiodactyla; family Lipotidae; genus Lipotes; species Lipotes vexillifer. The sequence continues at coordinate 1,706,300 of NW_006784237.1, forward strand.
AAGTTAACAAAACAAGCAGTTCCCATCCTCATTAGATCTTACATCCTAGTAGTCAGATATTACTAAAACAACCACACAAAAAAATAAAATTATAATAACAGCTTTGGGGGAAGCTACACAGCACCTCTTGGGGGTGTTGAGGATGATTTCCCAGAGGAAAAGAAACAACCTGGGATATGAAAGATGAGCAAGCATTAGAAGCAAGCAAGGTGAGGCAGCAGAAATGGGTAAAAAAATCAAGAGAGCCTGGCACAGTCCTGAAGCAAGAGGTAGCAATACCAAGCAGGGCCCTGTGGGGCTCCTGGGCACAAAAGCCTTTCTGTGCCCCCATTTCTTTGATTACAGGAAATAGGCTTCATTCAGCCTCCACGACCTTCCCTGCGTTCCAATGGGCAGATTCAAGCAGTTGTTAATTAGGGAAAGGAGGGGATGCAAGACAAGGGAGAAACAAACAGTCAAGAGAAACAATAGTGCAGGCTTGGGGCTGGGTCCTGGTTCCCCATCAAGGGATACACACAACAATATCTTTGAGCTGTTCTGCAGATACTGAAACCACCACTAGGTGGAAAAAGCTAATGGTTAACGGCGGTATGCTGTCCACAAGCACGTAGACCCCAGACCGGTTGGAACCTGAAGGTTGATGATGTTGACTCCCACTTACCTCACCACCAACCAATCAGTCCACGAGCTGATCACGCCCTCTTTGAACCATTACTATAAAACTCCTCACTACCCTCTCCAAGTTGTGACACACAGTTTTGAGGGCATTAGCCCACTGTGGCCCCCTTTGCCTGGCAAAGCAATAAAGCTGTTCTTTTCTACTTCACATAAAACTCTGTCTCCTAGATTTAATTTGGTGTCTGGGTACAGTGGCCAGATTCAGCTTCAGTAGCATCACATATTCTAGGACCTGGAAGAAACTCAGTGTGGCTGGAATGCAGAGAACAACAGGCATATATGTGAGCAGGAAAGGGTCAGACCAAAGGGCTTGTAGTCTACGATAAAGAATTTGGTCTAGGGGGCTTCCCTGGTGGTGCAGTGGTTGAGAGTCCACCTGCCGATGCAGGGGACATGGGTTTGTGCCCCGGCCCGGGAGGATCCCACATGCCTCAGGGCGGCTGGGCCCGTGAGCCATGGCTGCTGAGCCTGTGCATCCGGAGCCTGTGCTCCACAACGGGAGAGGCCACAACAGTGAGAGGCCCGCGTACTGCACAAAAAAAAAGAAAAAAAAAAAAGAATTTGGTCTCAGTATGATGAACAAAGGAAAGTGATGAAAGGGTGTAGATACAATTAGATTTCAGTTTTTTAAGCTCACATTGGCTGCCTAGGAAAGAAAAATGGAATAGGGGAAGAGAGGATGCTAGGAGAATAATAGGAAGAATATTGCACTAGTTTTCATAACAGCTCATAAAAGAAGTTGCTGGGAAAGTCTGTGAAGATGCAGAGAATAATACTAGGGGGAAATTCGGCAAGTAGAAGCCCTCAGTCATGCACCAAATATGGGGGGTAAGTGCAGATGTGTTAAAAGTAAGCTCTGCTATTCTAGCTGAGGCATTTGGGTGATTTCTGAGACAGGCACTCATGGAGGAAGACATACTTCTGCATCCGTATATCTTCAACAACATGTGAGAGACTCACTGGCAAAAATATTGATATTTGGGTTTAACTGGAAGGAATGTTTGCTTAGATACTAATTTGGTAGTTCATTCACTCATATCAAATATGTTCATGAAATAATGAATTACGTTTCACAGCCTTATAACTGCATGATTGCATAAACTCTGATATTTCATACCCAGGTTCATAGTCATGTGTACTATTCCATATTTTTTTTTTACTACACATATGCTCTGTTTCTCCAATTTAATTTAGAACTTCTGGTTGCTAAAGTAAACATCATGCCAAACATATATTTTTATACATCTCAGCAACTAGTATAGTGCCTTATGATATTACACTGCACATACACAGTGTTGTCCTTTTTCTGTTTCATCATTAAGACATTTCTGTTTATATGGTGCATCCTAGAGTCTTTTCCTCTTCTGTTACTTATCTGTTCTTATCCCTCTACTGTGTTTTATTATTTTCAAAGGACTTTTAACTATCTCCAATTGTATTTATTTATTGTATTGTATTTACTTATGGTTTGTCATCCCATAGGACTATGCCAGTCTCTCCCACAACACTGTAATCTTCATGAGAGCAGAAACCTTGCCTTGTTTACCAGCATGTCCTCAATGCTCATTAAATATTCACTGAATGAATAAATGAATGAATACAGTACTTTTCTCAATAATTACTTCAACAATGAATGCTAACATATTTACATTCATATGTATGCTTGTGTGCATTAAACCTGAAAGTTAAAAAATATATATATTTCAAGTATATATAAAAATTATTCCCACCCTCACTCTTTACCACCAAATGACAAATCTTCAAGAGTGGAAGTTAAAGAGAAAGATGAACAGCTGGACTGTCAAAGATGCCTTGGGTGCCAAAATGATGCCCACAATACTGTCTTCTGCTTTGGTGGGCAATTCCTTCAAGATTAAATACAAGGAGATTCATAGCAATAAAACTTACCATGGGGCTTCCCTGGTGGTGCAGTGGTTGAGAGTCCGCCTGCCGATGCAGGGCACACGGGTTCATGCCCCGGTCCGGGAAGATCCCACATGCCGCGGAGTGGCTGGGCCCGTGAGCCATGGCCGCTGAGTCTGCACGTCCGGAGCCTGTGCTCCGCAGCGGGAGAGGCCACAGCAGTGAGAGGCCTGGGTACCGCAAAAAAAAAAAAAAAAAAAATTACCATGGACAACAAATTGTGATATTCTTCTTCCAGGAAAGTCATCCTCTATTCTTTTATCTGGAAATATGTTTCATTCTCTTTTAAATTTCAATTGCCCTTATCTTTCCATATGCCCGTTTTGGCAATTTTTTTTACTTTTTAAAGTTATATCTCTTTTTGATTATGTCTTACTGTCCCTAAATTACTATATACTCCTCAAGGACAGATACTAGCTGTCCTCCAGTACAGTACTTTACTATTAATAAGGCACTCAACAAATATTGCTCAATTATAAATGAATGGATGCTGAATTGATTTTTCCCAGCAAATAAGGCATAGGATTATTTGTTTCATTTTGTTTTGTTTTAACCTACAGTACCTAGTATTGCCAGGCGGTCTCCCATCCAAGTACTATGCGACCCTACTTAGCTTTTGAGATCAGATGAGATTGGGTGTGTTCAAGGTGGTATGGCCATAGACTGGATTATATGTTTATGAAATTGATTTTTTGGATTCAAAGGGACTTTGCAAAGAATTACTCATCATAGTGAGTTTTGTTTTAATATCAGTTCTTTCTCCAGTAATTTTTCTTAACATCTTTATTGGAGTATAATTGCTTTACAATGTTGTGTTAGTTTCTGCTTTATAACAAAGTCAATCAGCTGTACATATACATATATCCCCATATCTCTTCCCTCTTGCATCTCCCTCCCTCCCACCCTCCCTATCCCACCCCTCTAGGGGGTCACAAAGCACTGAGCTGATCTCCCTGTGCTATGCGGCTGCTTCCCACTAGCTATCTATTTTACATTTGGTAGTGTATACATGTCCATGCCACTCTCTCACTTCGTCCCAGCTTACCCTTCCCCCTCCCCGTGTCCTCAAGTCCATTTTCTAGTACGTCTGTGTCTTTATTCCCATCCTGCCCCTAAGTTCTTCAAGACCACTTTTTTTCTCCAGTAATTTGATTCTTTCCTGTATATTTATTTTCAAATGCGTTTGCTTTCAAGGATAATAACTACCAGAAGACTGAAAATGTGAGTGCAACTTATGGTTTTCTGAAATTTTTTGATGTTCACACTAATACACAGTTACGCTTTGAAGAGGAGTTAATATCCCTCATAAACAGCAAATCAACAGATTTTACCCTTAATGATACATCTGTCCTCAAGCAACTCTGCTGCCTTAGTGATTATTTTGTGTATAAAAATGAAAAATAAATAATCCTTGAGAGTTATGTTTACAGCTTGAACAAATGCAATTTTGATATGTCAACACTCATAAAGACTGTTGACAGTTTTGTCTGCCCAGTACTCTTGCTTCTCATGAAAACAGCATCTCCGTCTGTTTGGAAATTATTTTTCCCTGTTTGTTTCAGCCCTAGTCTTCTGACCTAATGTTATGGTAGTTATGAGCTAATTTGGGCTTAACAATACCCTTCCTGGGTATATTTCTAAACAAAGCTGAGGGACAGGTGTTTTTCTACCCATGCACCAAGTCTCAGCCACATGGAGGTGCCAGGATGAACGACAAAGATGAAACACAAAGGGAAATACAGTCGAGAGACCAAGAAGTCCTTATGGTATTTGAATTTCTGGTTTTTACTCCCCCCAAGACCAGCTACTCTTCGTTCTTGTAATGGTTTGGTAAAGTGAACTGTAAGTTACTTTATTAATTACTTGAGCTACTTTGAATTGTATTTCTATTGTTGCAATCAAAATAGAGTTAAATTAAGCCCCAGAGGATATTCACCTTGGCTATTTAGGCTTTAGCTATAGCAAATATAATCAAAGCTATGAATAGACTATTGGCTGAATATGCCTATTGAGAATGCATTTTTCCAGCCAAGACTGAATAGCCACTATGCATGACTGCAAAGTGAGAATTTGAGTATTTTCTTTTACATCCACCTGGCATAAAAAGTCATAAAAAACAAAAGAAGGTAAATTTTCATGTGGGGCAAAAATGGATTAAAGGTAGTAGCAATATATCAAAAAGAAAAAAATTTATAGTATTTTTCTGGAGGTATTAAATAGGCATATTTTAATCATGGTACCTAAAAAACAGTGGTGCAAATTAAGAAAAGTGTTAGTTTGTCCTCATAAATTTTACACATGTATTTCTCACTTGGTTTAAATGTCATGGTGTTTTAGATGACTTCCTCCTGTGGTATTTTGAGTGCGGAAGATAGCAAAGGTCATGACCGTTTGTGGTCAATAAACAGTTCTGTTCCACTCTCTCCCAGAGCAAGAAAATTCGGGCTGGTTATTAATTCAGGTGGCCTGGCTAAAATCCATCTTCGGTAATTACATTTCTGTCTACATAAAATTGATAATGTAGTTTCAGCAAGAGAACTTATTCATGATTGTCATCAGTTTTAAAAGAAGCACAGAGACACAAAATCAACAAACATGGTATTATGCTCTATAAAGAACAAAGGTTTCATTTTGCTCCAATGTGAATGTTCTCAAAGTCTGAAATAACTAAGCAGATAACATTTACTATATGTCATCAGCTAGTGAACTTTAAGTAACAAGAAATCTTTCAGCCCTTTAAACATCCTGTTAAGTCATTTATATGAAATTATCTTAGAAGTTCACTTGAATCTCCCTTATCCACTTAGCTTTCTGCTCCCAATTCCTGCTTGACTTTCACTTTCTCTCCAAAACCTTGAGTGCCTCACCTCCCACCTGCTAAGCTAAATTATGCACCCTTTCCCACTGTCCTGGACCACCTTGATTATGGCACCTATTGTCTTATCCTTACTCCCCATTGGACTGTTAGGTCATTGAACCAGGAACCTCTATGTTATTCTTCTTTGTATTCCCCAATTAACACCATGCTTTACATGTGCTGTATTCCAGTGTGCAACAAATGTTTATTGAACAAGTGAATATAAAATCAAGATTTCCTACACATTTAAAATGGGAGCTAAAATAATACTCTCAAAAAAAAAGATATAGCACAATATATTTAAAAGGCCTAAAACTTTGCATCCAGGAAGAAAAAATTACAATGGAATATTTGGAGATTTGTGGTACACAGTGTCCTAAAAAGACACTACAGTCCTATTTGTCAAATGGGGAGCCTAGGGTATGGGTTGCCCCTGGAACACCATTTCAAGATGGTGTGCATGCTTTTTCCACATCCATGAAGGTGTCTTTAACTTAGGAGATGATGTATCTTCTGAGGAAAAGAAATGGACAGAGTATCAAGGTCTGGTCATGTGGATGCTTGTCCTATGAGAAGCAGGAAATGAGGTGGTAAATGAGGAAACAATAGAATAAGGTCAAGTCAGTACCCAGCCTTAGGGTCCCAGTAAATGGGGATTCCTTAGGGGTTACAAAGTAACAAATAACCCACCTCATTGTCTACAACAATTCACCTAACCAGTCCCCTATTGACAGGCCTTCAGGCTGCTTCCAGTATTTTTCTATTACTGCAACAAGAAACGTATGTACACTTCATTTTAAATGTGTATATCTGCTATAAATTCCTAGAGGAGAACTGCTTGGTCAAAGTGTTAGTGAATTTGTAATTTTGATAGTTATTGCCAGATCACCCTCCATATGGTTTGTACCTATTTATAGTCTCACCAACGATATACCAGTGCCTTTTTTCACACACCTTTGTCTTTGCCAATCTGATAAGTGAGAAACATTTTGGTATTGTTTTTTAATTTGCATTTCTCTTATTGAGAGCGATGTTTGCATTCTTTCATATATTTCAAAGCTAAGTGTATTTCCTTTTGTACATACTCCATATCTGTTGCCTATTTTTCCATTGAATGTGTGATCTTTCTGTTAGTGACTTATAAGCACTCTCTATGTATTAGGGAAATAAATGCTTCATTGTGAGCTGTAAGTATTTGTTCATGATTTATTGTTTTCTTTAACTCTACTATGTTTTTTATCATACAAACTTTTTAAAAAAAATGTCTTATGTTAACAAATGTTAACAAACCTGTTTTCTGGCATTAGCTTTTTGTATATTACTTAGAAAAACTTTCTCAATCGAAAATAATCAAAGCTTGCTTGTGTTCAAATTCCAGCTTTTCCTCTAACTAGCTGTGTAATCTAGACAAATAATTTAATTCCTCTGAGCCTATTCCTTCTCTGTAAAATGAAGTAACAATACCACCTAATTCATAGGGTTTGGGGAGGACTAAATAAGATAATAGCTTTAATGTATTTAGCATAATGTTTATCTTATACTAACAAGATAATAGTAACAAGTTGTTTTGTTGTTGTTGAATGAAATGAGTGCTGAACCAATTACCATTTTTTCCAAAGAATCCAATTTTTTTTCCTTTTTTTTTTTTTTTTTTTTTTTTTTTTTTTTTACTATTTCTTACATTGATAAATGGAGACATTATTAAGCCAGTCTTTCTACGTGGAAAATTAAACTCATCAGTCCTCTCTTCAAAATATTTATTGGACATGAACAAAGTCAAGTCTAAAATGAAGCTTTGGGAGTTGACATAGGAAGTAAGAGTTACCCAACAACTCATTCTGTTATTGTAAACAAGCATGCCTAGTGCCAAACTACTGATATACACTAAAACTCTCCAGATTTTGCTGAACACATCCATTTTATGTGCAGCTGCTGTATTGATTTCTGAGTAGTTAGATTTATCTATGATTGCCATAGAAATGACATGAAGATGAATTTTCCACCAAACACACCTAGCAACTCTGTGGTTGTCTGTATATTCAATATATCCATGGTTACCCTGGGGATTTCACAGAATATGAATGTCCCTACCATTTTTTTGAGCTCACAAGTGTCAACTAGTACCTTGGTGATTTTGTTTCCCTGCCAACAAGAGAAGGCACTTCCCATGAGTACATCCTTCTACACTTGGAATAAACTGCAAAGCAAACGTCTACCTAAAATAAATGTAATAATTCAGAGCCCCTTGTATTGTTATATTGTATGTGGGAAAACAAGTTTTTTCCAAATTAAGTTGTACTAAATTTTAGTTGTACTACTTTTTAGCAAAAAAAAAAGTTTGCTAAGTTAATCTGTGGTTAAGTTTCAATAGATTAATTTTACTGCAACACTTGTTTGATGAACGATTCCTCAATTGGTGCTGTACAAAGAGAGAGAATGTTAAATGGTAAAGCAGGGAAGGCCCTACTGTAGAAAATTTTTTAAGTGGAATTTTAGAGTTTAGAACTTGGAAGGACTTTAAAAATGAATTAGCCTTGTTTCATTTGGAAGATGATTTGACTAGGGTCACAAAGCTAGCTGGGAACAAAATGTGGTCTAAATTCAAGGACACTAAACTGATATTCACTCAACAAGGATTTATTTAACAACTATTATAGGCCTGACAAAGCTGGGGTCCTAAGGATATAAAGATATATAAGGCATAACTTTTGTTCTAAGAAATTCCCAATATTGTAAAGAAAAGCTCAGAGTTTGTATTGTCTCTGATCTCTTTTCTCTTCTTCAGATTGATCCAAGTAGTTTATTTTCTAATTATCTAAATCAGGGGTAGAACTTGGATACAGGTAAATTAACGACAGCATATAAAAAACGAATTAGAAAGAATAAGTCTGAATGAATTAATGGACATAGTTAAGAAAGAAAGATCCTGGAAAAAAAGGAGAGCAGCTGCATTTAATTACACAGATTTCTGACATGACAAGGTGTATATATTTTTTCTTTGTGGTCACAGGGAAAGAAAAGAAAGGAAAGAGGCATTTGGCAGAGTTTGAATTGGGGATAGAAAAACATACGACCCTAACCTGAAATGAAGCTAATATTCCTAGCAAATAAAAACAAAAAGGAAAAAGAGGAGAAGTGTAAATTATTTCAACCAGAGGTGGACTAAGAAAAGAATTTTCAGTAAGCATCCATTCAATAATCATTTAACACCTAATATGTGCATTTAAACTCAGGAATGTGGTATTGTAGAAAGAACCAGACAGGTTAGATTTCATTTTACAATGAAATTAGATGTCATTTATATTGAGTTGCCTTCGCTGTGTCCAGCACTCTGCTAGGTGCTAGGAATATAAAGTTAAACAAACTTTGCCCAGCTTCTGTCCCAGGAATTTTATCAGAGACCACAGACAAGAAAACAGGCAATTCCACAATGCAATATGTGCTTTTAGAGAAGGCCAGTTTTCTGTGGATCACAGAGGAAAACTTACTCCACCCAGAAGAATAGTTTAGAAAGCTTCAGAAGTAAAAGGATGAATTATACACTTCAGAAATGAAAAATTAAGTTTTTTTAGTCTATAAAGAGAAGGTAATACGAGAGGAAGCCGGCCTTCCTGCCTGAATCACATCATTCAGGACTTCGTAAACTCTGAAAAAGAGTTGGGTTTGTATCAGGGATCAGTGGAGAGCCATTTAAGGGTTTCGGTTGGGAGCGTGACGGGAGTAGATGTGCTCTTTAGAGGATGACTCTGGTTTCAGGGTGAACATCTTAAGAAGAGCAATACTAAATGCATAAAGATGAGCCAAGGGCTTTAGCAATAATCCTGGCAGAAAACTGCAATGACTTGTACTAGTAAATGGTTGTAGAGATGTAGGGTGTTCTCTTGCCTGGATAACTGGTTAGTGTGATATTCGTTCCCAGAGAGAAAAAAGTCAGCTTTGCTGGAGCAGATATTCAATTTTGAACAGACTCAATCTGAATAATCTCTATTTAAATGGTTACTGAAAGAAGAGATCACACAGGCATAGTGTATAGAGTGGAGAGAAAGAAAAGAACCAAGGACAGGAGTTCAAGAAGCTTATGTTTAGGATAAGGAGAGAGAGAAAGAAAATCTGAGTAGAAGACCAAAGAATGATGAGAAATGTGAGATAAAGAGTGAGAGCTGGGGAATCAGAGAATGCAGAGGACTATTTCAAGAAATGTGATTCTCAATGGATAGGCAAGTTAACATTAGCTGAAAGAGAAATGTGAGAATGAAAAATAAGAGATATTTTTAAAAGATGCTTATCTTTAAATACTCAAGAGAAGGATCCATTACAACAAAAAAATCTAGAGATATAAAAAGGATGAGTGGTGGCGGCAGAGTTGGTGATTGAGTGAACTAACTTACCAAAATAGCTGGAGAAGTCAGGAGCCAGAGCACAGAGAGTTCCACTTGGACAAGAGGAATCATGCTACTTTCTTTGTAAAATGGCCAAAGCGAAGGAAAGAAGGTAGATAGGTAGAGGTAATTTTGCCATTGTTAATTGAAAGAAGTCAAGAGAATTCTAATCTGATGTCTTCTACTGTCTCTGTCAGTTAAGAGGCAAGATTATATGCTGTGAGTGAAGTGGAAGTCATAGCGTCAGAAGTTGAAGAATGGCAGACCTGAAATTGTCACTTTGGAAAGCTGAGAAAGACCTTGCTAGGAAAACATAGATGTACTGCTGAGCAGCCCAGAGGGCCCAGTCAAAGTGGGAGACTAGCCATTTCCAGTGTCTCAAATGTGCCGGGTTGAGTGATTTCCTTAGGAGTGTTCAGAATGACAGAAAAATGGATTGAGGTTGGTTTGTGTCTTTGCCAGAGAGATATCATGCATGTAATAAAATAAGGTAAGTTAGTCGAGCAAATATCATGACCTGAGTGTGTCTGAAGTGATGGACCACTGAATCTAAGTTCTTTACAGTAGGAAGTGAATCCAAGAAGATACCGAGAAATTTAGGGGAAAAAAGTAGGGGCTAGAGAGCCTGTGAGGGGAAAAAACGGGTATAGAGAAAGAGACTTAGTGAATGGGCAGCAAGGCTATAAGGTCTGTTGATAAAAAACACCCAATCATATCTGTGTAAATGGTGCCATATTTTATTGTTAAGAATATGTGACTCTGTATCCAAAGATATTATAGAAATTGTCACTGAAAGGGGAGTTATGAGTAGATAATATGTATCAGTAAATGCATTTACATAGAGAAATTTATTTACTCTTTAGCTCCAGGAAGAATGGAAAGTTCAGATTCAGATTTTACTTTATTTTTTGTAATCAGCTTTAAGATGTTGAGGTCTTCTGCTGAAAAATTACATTACAAACTGTCTATATTCCTTTAAAATTTTCCCCAAGTTCTTATATTGTCATCTTTTACTAAAAGAGCATAATTTCACAGGGTTGTTATGGCAAGGAATAGAAGGAGAGTTGATTATGATGAAAAAGAAAGCTTCATTGACTCTCATTTTCCAACATGTGGACCACTAATGAATGTGAAAAAAGAATCAGAGGACTTAATAAGAATTTTGGCACCTTACATGCACTTGAAGAGTGTGATAACACCTAACCAACTGCTTTTACTTTTTTTTATTTCATAAAATCCAATTCGTTTGCAATGATTTTTTGTATGGTGGAAGATTGCTATTGCAACTGACATCTATCAACATCTGGTTATTTGACACCAATAAAAAAGGGATCAGGACATTAAGTGCAGAAAAATTTCTGTATCCATTTTACCATTCATGGATATGTGTGTTTTAAATGAGGGGCTGTTACCTACAATGTGGCTATGAACATTATGTTATATGTCCCCATTATGCACAAGAGCAAGATTTTCCCTGGGATAAATATCTAGTAGGGGTCATACTCCATCATGGGGATGAACATGACCAGCTTTATAGTTAATGCCAAAGAGCTTTCCAAAATGATTGCATGGATTTATACTCGCTCCAACAGTGTATGAGGACTACCATTGCTCCACAGTCTTGGGGATCCAGGCTTTTAATTTGAGACATGAATCTGAACTTCCATTCTCCTAGATCCAAAGATTTTGCCTCCTGAAGAGCTGAGCTGGTAGCCCCCACTGGCTTAGTGGGCAGCTCTGCCTAATTCAGGTCCCTAGCCATTGAGCCATAATAGTGATGGAGCCCATTTTGTGAGCTTGCCTGGACAGAGAAGCAAATCTGTAGCCCCACTCAACTGCTGAATATAGCATTCAGTTCCACCTGACTAGGAAGACTGACCAGAGCATCCAGGCAACCATGGAGCCCAAATTGGGCAGAGAATCAAGCCAATAGGAAAAAGACAGAACTTTTATTTAAAGCAATAATGTCTAAAAACTTCCTGAACTTGGGAAGAGAAACAGATATCCAAATTCATGAAGCCTAAAGGACCTCAAATAGGTTGAATTTGAAAAAGGCCACACCAAGACATATTATAATTAAATTGTCAACAGTCAAAGAAAAAGAGGAAATTTTTAAAGCAGCAAGAGAAAAGTGACTTGTCACATATAGGAAAACCTCCAAGGGACTACTGGAAGATTTCTCAATAGAGACTTCACAGGCCAGGAGATAGTGGGGTGATATACTCAAAATATTGAAAGAAAAAACTTTCAACTAAGAATATGCTACCTGTCAAAGCTGTCCTTCAGAAATAAAGGAGAGATAAAGACTTTTCTGAACAATCAAAAGCTGAGAAAGTTCAAAACCACTAGACCTGCCAAGAAATGTTAAAGGGCATTTTTCAAATGGAAATAAAATGATGCTAATTAACATTGTAAAAACATATGAACTTATGTGTGAAACTCATTGGTAATAGTAAACACATAGTTAAAGTCAGATTCTCTGAATTTATAGTGGTAATGCATAATTCATCACTCTATAATATATAATCCTATTTTAAAATTTAAAAATAAACATATTAAAAAAATAACCCATAACTTCAATAATTTGTTATTTTATATAAAATATAAATATATGTAAATTATAATATTAATAACCTAAAATGTGAAGGAGGTAAAGATAAAAGTATAGAGTTTAGGTGTGCTATTAAAGTTAAGTTCATATCAGGTTAAAATAGAATGTCAAAAATAGGATATTTTATGTAAGCCTCATGGTGAATACAAAAGAAAAACCTGCAGTAGATACACAAAAGATTGTGATAAAGGAATCACAACATCCTGCTACATAAAGTGATCCAATCACAAAAGAAGACAATGAGATGAGCAAGGAAAAAGGATCTATAAAACAGTCAGAAAACAACTGGCAAAACGACATAGTAAGTCTTTAATTATCAATAATTAAACATATGTGGATTAAATTCTCCAATCAAAAGACAGACTGGCTGAATGGATTTAAAAAAGAAAAAATCCAACAATGTGTTGTCTACAAGAGACTCAGTTTAGCTTTAAACATACAAATACTGAGAGTGAAGGGATGGAAAAAGATATTTTAAGCAAATGGTAACCAAAGGAAAGCAAGGCCTTAACAAAATTGTTAAGTCCTTGTTACCTACGCTTATATCAGACACAATAAACTTTACCTAAAAATGTTCAAAAGAGAAACAGAAGGTCACTATAAAATAGTAATCAATCCATCAATAAGACATAAAAATTTTAAATATTTATGAACCCAACATAAGAGATATATAAAGCGAATACTAACAGAATGAAAAGGGGAAATAAATAGCAACACAATAATTGAGACTTTAATACCCCAATCTCAATAATGCATAGATCATCCAGACAGAAAAGCAATGAGGAAACAGAGGAACTGAATAACACTATAGACCAAATGGATCTAGTAAACAAAATATGCAATCTAAAAGCAGCAGAATACATATTCTTCTCAAGTACACACAGAAAATTTTCTAGTATAGATTATATGTTAAACCACAAACAACGGTTAGCAAATTTAAGAAACTGCAATCATAACAAATATTTTTTTATAACCACAATGGTGAGAAACTAGAAATCAATAACAGGAGAAAAACTGGAAGTTAGTAAATTTGTGGAAATTAAACACACACATGAAAAATCAATGAATCAAAGAAGAATTCGAAAGGAAACAAAAAAGTATCTTGAGACAAATGAAAATGGAAACACCACATATTAAAATTAATGGAATGTAGCAGGTGTCCACTCCTCTGGTGAGACAGGGCCGGGAGATGCTCTCCTCAGTTCTTTGCCTGGGTGGGCAAGTCAGGCTCTAGGGCCAGCAGAAATCCTCGTTTGAGGGTCCCACCGAGTTCCCCGGTCAGAGTGCTACAGCTGAGAGGAGCAGCTGCTTGGGACTACTGCTCGGGTGCTGTAGAAAGGCTTCTTGGAATCTGACATGTTATCACTTTGGGATCATTGGCCAGCTGCTCCTGACTTGGCCACATGAAGGCTCAGACTGTCCCAGTCTCTGAACTTATGAGAACCAACATTATTAGCATATCTCTCACCACCATGAATGTAACATATTTCAGTGAAGAGTATCAGGAGGATATCTACAGATCCCAGACCGGCATGTGCAAGTTCTGAGGAATGGTGGAATAACCCAGTGTATCTGGGTGACCTTTGGAGACAGCTGAGACACAGCTACAACAGGGCAGTGGCTGACACCCAACTCATAGTCCATCTTCTCCAGCCATGTGGCTGACAGGGTCTTGCTGCTCTGGCCGGCTGTCAGGCCTGAATCTCTGAGGTGGGAGACCTAAACTCAGGACATTGGTCCACCAGAGACCTCCCGGCCCCACATAATATCAATCAGCAAGAGCTCTCCCAGAGATCTCCGTCTCAGTGCTAAGACCCAGCTCCACACAATGACCAGCAAGCTCCAGTGATGGACACCGTATGCCAAACAACAAGCAAGAGAGGAATGCAAACCCACCCATTAGCAGAAAAGCTGCCTAAAATCATACTAAGTCCACAGACACCCGAAAACACACCACCGGACATGGTCCTCCCAACCAGACAGCCTCATTCACCAGAATACAGGCACCAGTCCCTTCCACCAGGAAGCCTACACAACCCACTGAACCAAACTTCCCCACTGGGATCAGACATCAAAAACAACAGGAACTCCAAACATGTGGCCTGCGAAAATGAGACCCCAAATACAGTAAGTTAAGCAAAATGAGAAGACACAGAAATACGCAGCAGATGAAGGAGTTAGGTAAAAATGCAGCAAACCAAACAAATGAAGAGAAAATACGTACTCTCCCTGAAAAAGAATACAGAGTAATGATAGTAAAGATGATCCAAAATATAGGAAATAGAATGGAGAAAAGACAAGAAACATGTTACAAGGACCTAGAAGAAATACAGAACAAACAAACAATGGTGAAGAACACAATAAATGAAATGAAAACTCTCTAGAAGGAATCAGTAGCAGAAAAACTGAGGTGGAAGAACAGATAAGTGACCTGGAAGATAAAATAGTGGAAATAACTACCACAGAGCAGAATACAGAAAAAAGAATGAAAACAATTGAGGACAGTCTCAGAGACCTCTGTGACAACGATAAATGCACCAACATTCGAATTATAGGGGTCCCAGAAGAAGAACAGAAAAAGAAAGGGACTGAGAAAATATTTGAAGAGATTATAATTGAAAACTTGCCTAATATGGGAAAGGAAATAGTCAGTCAAGTCCAGGAAGCGCAGAGAGTCCCATACAGGGTAAATCCAAGGGCAAACATGCCAAGACACATATTAATCAAACTATCAAAAATTAAATACAAAGAAAAAATATTAAAAGTGGCAAGGGAAAAGCAACAAATAACATACAAGGGAATCCCCATAAGGTTAACAGCTGATCTCTCAGCAGAAACTCTGCATGCCAGAAGGGTGTGGCAGGACATATTTAAAGTGATGAAAGGGAAAAACCTACAACCAAGATTACTCTACCCAGCAAGGATCTCATTCAGATTTGATGGAGATATTAAAAGCTTTACAGACAAGCAAAAGCTAAGAGAATTCAGCACCACCAAACCAGCATTACAAGAAATGCAAAAGGAAGTTCTCTAGGCAGGAAACACAAGAGAAGGAAATGACCTACAATAACAAACACAAAACAATAAAGAAAATGGTAATAGGAACATACATATAGATAATAAGCTTAAATGTAAATGGATTAAGTGTTCCCACCAAAAGACATAGACTGGCTGAATTGATACAAAAACAAGACCCATATATATGCTGTCTACAAGAGACCCACTTCAGACCTAGGAACACATACAGACTGAAAGTGAGGGGATAGAAAAAGATATTCCATGCAAATGGAAATCAAAAGAAAGCTGGAGTAGCAATTCTCATATCAGACCAAATAGACTTTAAAATACAGACTATTACAAGAGACAAGGACACTACATAATGATCAAGGGATCAATCCAAGAAGAAGATATAACAATTGTAAATATTTATGCACCCAACATAGGAGCACCTCAATACATAAGGCAAACGCTAACAGCCATAAAAGGGAAATTGACAGTAACACAAAGACAGTAGGGGACTTTAACACCCCACTTTCACCAATGGACAGATCATCCAAAATGAAAATAAATAAGGAAACACAGTTTTAAATGACACATTAAACAAGATGGATTTAATTGATATTTATAGGACATTCCATCCAAAATCAACGGAATACATGTTCTTCTCAAGGGCTCACAGAACATTCTCCAGGATAGGTCATATCTTGGGTCACAAATCAAGCCTTGGTAAATTTAAGAAAATTGAAATTGTTTCAAGTAGCTTTTCCCACCACAACTCAATAAGACCAGAAATCAATCACAGGAAAAAAACTGTAAAAATACAAACACATGGAAGCTAAACAATACACTATTAAATAACCAAGAGATCACTGAAGAAATCAAAGAGGAAATCAAAAATACCTAGAAACAAATGACAATGAAAAGAGGATGACCCAAAACCTATGGGACACAGCAAAAGCAGTTCTAAGTGGGAAGTTTATACCAATAAAATCCTACCTCAAGAAACAAGAAACATCTCAAATAAACAACCTGACCTTACACCTAAAGCAATCAGAGAAAGAAGAACCAAAAATACCCCCCAAAGTTGGCAGAAGGAAAGAGATCATAAAGATCAGATCAGAAATAAATGAAAAAGCAATGAAGGAAATGATAGCAAAGATCAATAAAAATAAAAGCTGGTTGTTTGAGAAGATAAACAAAATTGATAAACCATTAGCCAGACTCATCAAGAAAAAAAGGGAGAAGACTCAAATCAATAGAATCAGAAATGAAAAAGGAGACGTAACAACTGACACTGCAGAAATACAAAGGATCATGAGAGATTACTACAAGCAACTATATGCCAATAAAATGGACAACCTGGAAGAAATGGACAAATTCTTAGAAATGCACAACCTGCCAAAACTGGATCAGGAAGAAATAGAAAATATGAACAGTCCAATCACAAGCACTGAAATTGAAACTGTCATTAAAAATCCTCCAATAAACAAAAGCCCAGGACTAGATGGCTTCACAGGTGAATTCTATCAAACACTTAGAGAAGAGCTAACACCTATCCTTCTCAAACTCTTCCAAAACATAGCAGAGGAAGGAACACTCCCAAAGTCATTCTACGAGGCCACCATCACCTTGATACCAAAACCAGACAAGGATGTCACAAAGAAAGAAAACTACAGGCCAATATCACTAATAAACATAGATGCAACATCCTCAACAAAATACTAGCAAACAGAATCCAGCAGCACATTAAATGGATCATACACCATGATCAAGTGGGGTTTCTCCCAGGAATGCAAGAGTTCTTCAATAAACACAAATTAATCAATGTGATAAACCATGTTAACAAATTGAAGCAGATAAACCATATGATCATCTCAAAAGATGCAGAAAAAGCTTTCAACTAAATTCAACACCCATTTACGATAAAAACCCTCCAGAAAGTAGGCATAGGGGGAACTGACCTCAACATAATAAAGCCCATTTATGACAAACTCACAGCCAACATCGTTCTCAATGGTGAAAAACTAAAATCATTTCCACTAAGATCAGGAACAAGATAAGGTTGACCATTCTCACCGCTATTATTCAACATAGTTTTGGAAGTTTTGGCCACCCCAATCAGAGAAGAGAAAGAAATAAATGGAATCCAATTTGGAAAAGAAGAAGTAAAACTATCACTGTTTGCAGATGACATGATACTATGCATAGAGAATCCTAAAGATGCTACCAGAAAACTACTAGCGCTAATCAATGAATTTGGTAAAGTAGCGGGATACAAAATTAATGCACAGAAATCTCTGGCTTTCCTGTACACTAATGATGAATAATCTGAAAGAGAAATTAAGGAAACACTCTTATTTACCACTGCAACAAAAAGAATACAATACCTAGGAATAAAGCTACATAAGGAGACAAAAGACCTGTATGCAGAAAACTATAAGATACTGATGAAAGAAATTAAACATGATACAGACAGATGGAGAGATATACCATGTCCTTGGATTGGAAGGGTCAACATTGTGAAAATGACTGTACTACCCAAAGCAATCTACAGATTCAATGCAATCCCTATCAAGATACCAGTAGCATTTTTCTCAGAATTATTACAAAAAATTTCACAATTTGTATGGAAACACAAAAGACCCCGAATAGCAAAAGCAATCTTAAGAAAGAAAAATGAAGCTGGAGGAATCAGGCTTCCTGACTTCAGACTATACTACAAAGCTGCCCAATCAAGACAGTATGGTACTGGCACAAAAAGAGAAATATAGATCAATGGAAAGGATAGAAAGCCCAGAGATAAACCCACGCACATATGGTCACATTTTTGATAAAGGAGGCAAGAATATACAATAGAGAAAAGAAAGCCTCTTCAATAAGTGGTGCTGGGAAAACTGGACAGCTACATGTAAAAGAATGAAATTAGAACACTCCCTAACACCACACAAAAAAGTAAATTCAAAATGGATAAAAGACCTAAATGTAAGGCCAGGCACTATAAAACTCTTAGAGGAAAAAACAGACAGAACACTCTATGACATATATCACAGCAAGATCTTTTTTGACCCACCTCCTATAGTAATGAAAATAAAAACAAAAATAAACAAATATGACCTAATTAAAGTTAAAAGCTTTGCACAGCAAAGTATACTGTAAACAAGAGCAAAAGACAACCCTCAGAATGGGAGAAAATATTTGCAAACAAAGCAACTGACAAAGGATTAATCTCCAAAATATACAAGCGGCTCATGCAGCTCAATATCAAAAAAACCAAACAACCCAGTCCAAAAATGGACTGAAGATCTAAACAGACATTTCTGCAAAGAAGATATACAGATTGCCAACAAACACATGAAAGGATTCTCAATATCACCAGTCATTGGAAAAATGCAAATCAAAACTACAATGAGGTATCACCTCACACCGGTCAGAACTGCCATCATCAAAAAGTCTACAAACAATAAATGCTGGAGAGGGTGTGGAGAAAAGGGAACCCTCTTGCACTGTTGGTGGGAATGTAAATTGATACAGCCACTATGAAGAGCATTATGGAGTTTTCTTAAAAAACTAAAAATAGAACGACCATACACCCAGCAATCCCACTACTGGGCATATACCCTGAGAAAATCGTAATTCAAAAAGAGTCATGTACCACAATATTTATTGCAGCATCACTTACAATAGCCAGGACATGGAAGCAGCCTAACTGTCCATCGACAGATGACTGGATGAAGAAGATATGGCACATATATATACAATGGAATAGCCATAAAAAGAAACGGAATTGAGTTATTTGTAGTGGGGTGGATGAATCTAGAGTCTGTCATACAGAGTGAAGTATGTCAGAAAATGAAAACAAATACCATATGCTAACACATATATATGGTATCTAAAAAAAAATGGTTATGAAGGAACAGGGGCAGGACAGGAATAAAGATGCAGATGTGGAGAGTGGTTTTGAGGACATGGGGAGGGGGAAGGGTGGGCTGGGATGAGGTGAGAGTGGCATGGACATATATACACTACCAAATATAGAATGGATGGCTGGTGGGAAGCAGCTGCATAGCACAGGGAGATCAGCTCGGTGCTTTGTGACCAACTAGAGCGGTGGGATAGGAAGGGTGGGAGGGCAATGCAGGAGGGAGGGGTATGGGGATATGTGTATGCGTATGGCTGATTAACTTTTTTATACAGCAGAAGCTAATGCACCATTGTAGAGCAATTATACTCCAATAAAGATGTTGAAAAAAAATTAATGGAATGTAGCAAAAGCAGTTCTAAGAGGGAAGATTATAGCAATAAAAATACCTCAAGAAAAAAGAAAGATGGCAAATAAGCAGCCCAACTTTACACCTAATGGAACTACAGAAAGAAGAACAAATTAGGCCCAAGGTTAGCAGAAGAAAGAAAATAATAATAGAACAAAAATAAATAACATAAAACACAGAAAACCATAGATAATATTAACAAAAGTAAGATTTAGTTCTTTGAAAATATAAACAAAATTGACAAAGCTTTAAACTAACCAAGGAAAAAAGACCAAATCCACAAAATTATAAGTGAAAGAAGAGATATTACAACTGATACCACAGAAATACAAAGGATCATGAGAAACTACTGTGAATTACCATACACCAACAGATTGGAGAACCTAGAAGAAATCGATAGATTTCTAGAGATATACAATTTACCAAAACTGAATCATGAAGAAATAGATCATCTAAACAGAACCAAGCAAGTAAGGAGATTGAATTTGTAATTAAAAACCTCCAAACAAAAAAGCACAGGACCATATGGTTTCACTGATAAATTTAATCAAACATTTAAATAAGAATTCATGGCAGTCTTTCTCAAATATTTCCAAAAATTGAAGAGGAGAGAATACTCCTAATGAGAATACTCCCAATGCCAAAGCCAGATAAGGGCATTACAGGAAAGAAAACTAGATGCCAGAAAACTAGATGCTAATGCCTATGATTAATATAGATTCAAAAATTCTCAACAAATTACTAGCAAATCAAATTTAACAGCACATTAAAAATTTCATGCATCATGATCAAGTGGGATTCATCACTGCAATGCAAACATGGTTCAAAATAAATGTGATACATTACATTAATACAATGAAACATAAAAACCATATGATCATCTCAATAAATGCAGAAAAAGCATTCGACAAAATTCAACATCCACTCATGATAAAACCTCTCAACAAACTGGATATAGAAGAAACATACCTCAACATAATAAAGTCCATATATGATAAGACCCCAGCTAATATCATACTCAATGGTGAAAGATTAAAAGCTTTTCCTCTAATACCAGGAATAAGACAAGGGTGCCACTCTCACCACTCATATTCAACATAATATTGGAAGACCTAGCCTGAGGAATCAGGCAAGTAAAAAAAAAAAAAAAAAGATACAAATTGTAAATAAAGAAGTAAAATTTTCTCTGTCTTCAGATGACATGATTTTATATAAAGACTCCACCAAAAATAGTTAGATCTAATCAACAAATTCAGTTTAGTTATAGGATAAAAAATCAACATACAAGAAAACAGTTGCAATTCTTTATGCTAACAATGATCTATGAAAATGAACTAGGTGAAAAAGAAATAAAGAAAAGAATTCCATTTATAATAGTATTAAAAATAATAAAAGCCTAGGAATAAATGTAATTAAGGAGGTGAAAGATCTGTACACTGAAAACTATAAGACATTGATGAAAGAAATTGAAGAAGATGCAAATAAATGAAAAGATACCCTGTGTTCAAGGAACATGGAACAGAGGAACTGATATTGTTAAAATGTCTCTACAGATTCAGTGCAATTGCTATCAAAATTCCAATGGCTTTTTTTTTTTTTTAACAGAAAATAGAAAAAACAATCCTAAAGTCTTTTTGAAACCTTAATAGACTCTGACTAGCCACAGCAATCCTGAGGAGGAAGAACAAATCTGGAGACATCACTCCTGATTTCAAAGTACATTATAAAGCTATATCAGGGCTTCCCTGCTGGCGCAGTGGTTGAGAGTCCACGTGCCGATGCAGGGCACACGGGTTTGTGACCCGGTCCGGGAAGATCCCACATGCCACGAAGTGGCTGGGTCCGTGAGCCATGGCCGCTGAGTCTGCGCATCCGGAGCCTGTGCTCTGCAGCAGGAGAGGCCACAACAGTGAGAGGCCTGCGTACCGCAAAAAAAAAAAAAAAAAAGCTACATCAAAACGAACTATATTACAAACATATAATCAAAACAGTATGGTACTGGCATAACAATATGATAGAAAAAGACAAATATTGTATGATCTCCCTTACATGTGAAATCTAAAAAGCCCAAACTCATAGAAACAGAAAACATATTGGTGGTAGCCAGGGCCAGAGGTAGTAGGTAAGGAAAATGTGTGAATGTGGTCAAAAAGTACAAACTTCCAGTTATACGATAACTAAGTTTGGGGAGTATAACATATGGCTTAGTTACTATAATTATCAATAATGTACTGTATATTTTAAACTCGCTATGAGAGTGGGTCTCAAAAGTTCTCATCACAAGAAAAAATTGTGATTATGTGAGTTACTGATATTAACTAAATTTTTGTTGTAATCATTTCACAATATATACATCTATCAAATCATTACATTGCATACCTTAAACTTATGCACTGTTATATGTCAATTTTATCTCAATAAACCTGGAAAACAATAAAAATACAAGCTTTCCAGGTAACTTTCAATTCAGTTAAGATTGAGAGCAAAATCCATTGTCTGTGACCACTTCATCCTGCTTCGTTGCTCTCCAAAGCATTTGGCTTTATGTTTTACATATCTTAATTATTTTATATTTATTCATTTGTATACTTATTTTCTATTCCTGCCCCATGGAATACATAATACATGAAGGAGAACCCTTATCTCTTTGCTCATTTCCTTATCCCTAGTGACAATGACAGTGAATGGCATAGTACATACTCAATAAATATTTGTTGAATGAACGAATGAGAAAATAAATATAATAGATGTTAATCAATATTTAATGAATAAAGAAGTGAATAAATGAATTTCCCTCTTGTCATTCAATAACTAACTCATACATCTTCCTCTGTAAACCTTCTCAGGTTCTGCTATTTAAAATCAATCTCTTTCTGTACTACTATTCTTTATCACTAGTTTTTTCTTCTAGATGTGACTTAATCAATACTATTTCTTTCACAATATCTATCATGTGTTTTACAAAGTAGTCAATATGTAGTTTTGAATTTAATTACATGTTATATTTAACTTACTGTATCTCCCAAAATAAGTTTAAAATTAAAGTTAAATGTTAATGTAGTTCTAACATTTACAGATAATGCTAGAGATAACACAGGGTCAAAAATATTTTCATGCTACATTGGACCAGATTATAATGAGTATATCAGGGAAATCTAACATGTCTTAAGACATGTTAAGACCTTGTATGTAAGACATCTTAAGAAAAACAAAATCTTTGAAAAAAAAGAAGATTTATGTTATTATATAATGTGATATTATTGGATTCCTGAACAGGATTGATGATACTTCTTTAACAGTTGTGTTGCTTTATTTCAGAGAAAATGCAGGACTCTAAAGAACCTCGGGAGACAGAGCCATAGAGTCATAGAAGCATATAATAACCAAATGACTGTGTGAAAAATCACTCAATCTTAATCTATCCCAGTCTCCTGAGAGGTTTGTCTCATGGGATTCTGGAAGAATAATATAAATTAATGCATGGGTGTAAAAATGTGTGTAATCACTAAGGTGATGTGTCTGAAGTATTAATAAAATGGTGAAATTAAAAATAAGGATGTGTTTTATATCTTCGGAAATGTGTTTATGATTTTTTTAGATATGGCTTCAAGAGTATTTATAGGGCTTAATATAATATCAGTATCTAAAAGTAACACATATTACACAAGGTACTGAACAAATAATAGGTAATATCTAATGTTATTCTCTCAGTCTTGTGATATAGGTAGTATTATAGTTATTAAAATTGTAGATCACATTTTATAAAAATGAAACTGATGTTTAGGAAGTTGACTTTAGGAAACAAAGTCAATCAGCTGGGATTTTATTCCGGATCTGCCTAGCAAATCTGTACATACTGCCACAGGCAAAACCCAAAGGAGATTAGTAGCGAAAGGTTAAAAGAGAGTTCTCTGGTATTTGATGGTACTGTTTCAATAAGAACACTTTCAACTGGCATATGCTTTACAAAACTACTTTACCTCTAAAGTGATAAACTAGAGGAAGTCATCATAAATATCAATATTATAAAATACAAAAATACTCAATAATTGTGAATGACTTGTTTATTCATTGTGAGTCATCTCAGGTATTCTATTTTATTAGATAAATGTATACAAATTATGTTCTATACTGTCCCATAGTCAGATTTTCATAGCAAAAATTGACAAACTAAAACAATTTTGATTAACAGTCTCCTAGGTTCCTCTCACCCATTTGTACAGGCTGAGTTCTTGAAGAGGGCCTGGTGAAGTTAGGAGTCATCCTCCTGGTGGGGATTTCCAGGCACAGTGACCTGTGGTGATGATTCAGTTAAAAGCAGCCTAATAATTTATCTACTAAAGACTCTGTCAGGTTGAGTAATGTTTAATGAAATTTTACATTTATCTATGCCAAAGTAGTCCTCATAAAGCTCAGTATTACCTTTTTTTGTAAATTACCTTTAATTGGGGTGAGGAACCACAAGGGTAATATTAATGCCTTCATTACACCCTTGTGTTCTACAAAATCAGATTTTCAGAGAAAAATACAGCATGCTTTCTATTGTGTTATATATTTTGTATAACAAAAATGTTTTATTAAAAAACCGATGATAACTATTATATGAAATAAATAAAAATTGAAAGCACAGATTAATTTAAAGTAATATTCTTATAGATTTAACCTAATCTTGCAGATAGCCTAAGGTTTTTGCTGAGTTAGGGCAGTCTAAATCTTCTGAGCAAGAAACCTTCCCTAGGCAACCACTGCTGTAGGATCCCAACCCATTTTATATCTAGAACGTTTAGGACAGCTTTGCTCTTTCCTTCTTTCCTTACCAGCCACATGGCTCTGAGCAATAACATATTCTCTATTCAGCATAAACATATAGTGGTGTACCTAGCAACTCTTTACTATGAGCATCATATTTCTCTCCCACATCCCTGCTCTAGTCCCACTGAGAGCTGCCAGTGGCCCTCTTGAGATAATGTAGAGAGAGACTGTTTGAAAATGAAACTCTTAAGTGGAAAGCAGAACCCAGATATGGAGGAGATTGGAGATATATATATATTTTTTAATTTTTCAAATGTGAGCTGTGTTTCTGTCATTGTTAAAAGGAAGAATTCTAAGGAGTACACTTTCCTAACTTTCTTCATAAGCTACAAATTTCTCTTTGAATCCTTTGAATATCATTCTGTCTTAAAACAGAGAAACAGTGGAAGAGTTTAAAGATCACACTGTTCTGGGAGTAAGCCCACTCTAGATTATTTTCTACTCCTAGGTTTTCCTGTTAGCTAATCTGGGTTGTTAGAATATATTGATGACCCAAAGATGTGTTATAGATGTGCCTATATACTGCTTCTTCCAGCCTGGGTGCAACTGGTTGGACCCTGGAGCTCCTCTGGAGGCGTCCCAGCCCTTTATCCAAGTGTGCCATATTAATACGGTAACTTCCCTTGTGAGGGATAATGTGAAAAAAAGGTTGTGCATATTGAGCTAGGCCTTATGTCATTCCTAACTTACTTAGAAGGCTGAACAAATTTTACAAATTAAACACAGGTTCCTGGAGATTCTGATTCAGTAGGTCTGCAGTTGGATAATCTGTATTTCAGAAGAGCTCCCCAGATGATTCTGATTATCTTTCAGGTTTAAGAAACATTACACTAAATAACCCTTCCAAATCATGAAATTCAATTTCTCTAAGCCTGTTTCCATTCTGTTATGGGGTTACACCACATGAGAACATTACCTTTTAGAAATAGTTTATTAGAAATTGACAAGGTTGTTAAGAAGTTTTCACGGTGACTCCTCCATAGGAAGAGCATCCCTGGTGGTCGTGCTTAAATGTGACTATTAGGGACAACATTGTACCTGCAGTGATACCTGCGTACATTACAAGAAACATGGAGCAGTGAATGGCTTCCCATATGGCCTCACTTAATGCCCTTTCTTCAATGAGGTATATTAGCAAGTAGTATGATGGAAGCTAGCAAAAAAAAAAAAAAAAAAAAAGGTATCTGGCAGCAATTTTTACTTGGAAACCCCAGGAAAAAGCATCCCAGGTATAGCACTTTTTTTTCAAAGCACAGAGACACAGTTGATTATAATTTGCTGACAAATAAATTCTTTTAGAGTTCCAGGTTTTACTAAAAAAGAAAAAATAACTCTGAAAAATATATTAATTTCTTTTCCTGTGTGAAAACCTTGATCAATCTCTGAGATCAAGAAAACTTGTCAGTGTTGAAGAGACGGATTCAGGCTGACACATGGAATGTATAATGGCAAGCAGCCTGAATGAAAGATAGCCAACTTGGCAAGAGAATTAGCGTGATGCAAAAGAAACACCAAGGCCTTAGGGATGCTTTCTTTCTTGGAATATCTTTCTTTTGTCAAAATGATGCTGCGTACTCCTAATTAAACACTGGCAAACATGGTTATCCAAGGCAACATGGTATTGAATGAGGTTACAAGTAACATAAAATTGTTATCTTTTATGAAAACTTCAAGTTATCACATTCAAGTGAAAATAATTTAGTTAGACTAAGTACAGGTCAAAATATAACACTGATGAGAGATAATTAATTTCATACGGCAAATACTTCAGAAGATGTCAAAGTGCTTTTGTACTCTATAAAAAGTCAGTAATTATTGTTTTTAATGCCTATGCTAATTGTTAATTGGAATCACACAGTTGAACATAATGTTATTAATTAATTGCTAGATGTTTAATGCAATATTAACAGAACACAAGTTATTTCATTGTGCATATTAAATTTATGAGGTTATTAGTAGGTTGAAAAGCTTAACACGTCATGACTACAGCCATGGTCAAGATCTCAGTCATTCAGTGATGTTTGATTTATTGGGTTAGAAGAAATGATGATGCTACTCAAATAAATAACTGTGTAAATGACATGCTTTCTTCTATAATAGCAAATAAAACCATATTTAAAATGCTGAAAAATCTGTCATCGAAAAGCAGAAGCAAGGCTTCCCTGGTGGCGCAGTGGTTGAGAGTCCGCCTGCCGATGCAGGGGACACGGGTTCATGCCCCGGTCCAGGAAGATCCCACATGCCACGGAGCGGCTGGGCCCGTGGGCCATGGCCGCTGAGCCTGCATGTCCGTAGCCTATGCTCCGCAACGGGAGAGGCCACAGCAGTGAGAGGCCCGCGTACCGCAAAAAAAAAAAAAAAAAAAGCAGCATACAAATAATGAATTCCAAACTTCAGAATATATTAAACATAGGTATAGAGAAAGAAGGTGAAAATATAAAAAATTAGTCTTGAGGCTAAAAATAAATTTTTTACTATGTAACCAATATTTTTAATTTTGAAAATTTACAGAACATAAAAATGGAAATGTATAGACAATCTGGTAGGTACTATATGACAAAGTTAGAATCCAGATAATATTTAACTGCTTAAAAGGCTCTTATCAACTAGACATCACCTTAACTAGGTGATTGATTTAACATCAACAATGATAGGTTATGTTGACATCGTGTGTTACTTGAATTAATGTGCTAAGAAAGATGTAATATCACTTTGGCAGTTTCTTGCCAAAAAGGTTTAACCCGATTCTAATCATAAGGAAAAATCAGACAAATCCAGACAACAACAACAAAATGGTCTAGAGAGATTTGAGAAGATGGCGGAAGAGTAAGACACGGAGATCACCTTCCTCCCCACAGATACACCAGAAATACATCTACACGTGGAACTGCTCCCATAGAACACCCACTGATCACTGGCAGAAGACCGCAGACCGCCCAAAAGGTAAGAAACTCCCCCACGTCACTGGGTAGGGCAAAAAAAAAAAAGAAAAAACAGAGACCAAAGAATAGGGACGGGACCCGCACCAGTGGGAGGGCGCTGTGAAGGAGGAAAGCTCTCCACACACTAGGAGCCCCTTCGCGGGCGGAGACTGCGGGTGGCGGAGGGGGAGCTTCGGAGCCGCGGAGGAGAGCGCAGCCACACGGGTGCGGAGGGCAAAGCGGGGAGAGTCCCGCACAGAGGATCGGGGCGACCGGCACTCACCAGCCCGAGAGGCTTGTGTGCTCGCCTGCCGGGGCGGGCGGGGCTGGGAGATGAGGCTCGGGCTTCAGTCGGAGCGCAGGGAGAAGACTGCGGTTTGGGCGTGAACACAGCCTGAAGGGGGCCAGTGCGCCACGGCAAGCCGGGAGGGAGTCCGGGGAAAAGGCTGGAGCTGCCGAAGAGACAAGAGACTTTTTCTTACCTCTTTGTTTCCTGGTGCGCGAGGAGAGGGGATTCACAGCGCCGCCTAAATGAGCTCCAGAGACTGGCGCGAGCCACGGCTAAAAGCACAGACCCAGGAGACGGGCACGAGACGCTAAGGCTGCTGCTGCCGCCACCAATGAAGCCTGTGTGCGAGCACAGGTCACTCTCCACACCGCCTCTCCGGGGAGCCTGTGCAGCCCGTCACTGCCAGGGGCCCGTGATCCAGGGACAACTTCCCCGGGAGAACGCACGGCGCGCCTCAGGCTGGTGCAACGTCACGCTGGCATCTGCCGCCGCAGGCCCCGCCCCTCACGCCGTGCCCCTCCGGCCTGAGTGAGCCAGAGCCTCCGAATCAGCGGCTCCTTTGACCCAGTCCTGTCTGAGCGAAGAACAGGTGCCCTCCGGCGACCAACACGAAGAGGCGGGGCCAAATCCAAAGCTGAGCCCCGGGGGCTGTGCGAACAAAGAAGAGAAAGGGAAATCTCTCCCAGCAGTTTCAGGAGCAGCGGATTAAATCTCCACAATCAACTTGATGAACTCTGCATCTGTGGAATACCTGAATAGACAACGAATCAAACCAAATTGAGGAGATGGACTTTGGGAGCAAAGATATATTATTTTTTCCCCTTTTCCTCTTTCTGTGAGTGTGTATCTGTATGCTTCTGTGTGAGATATGTCTATAGCTTTGCTTTCACCATTTGTCCTAGCGTTCTGTCCGTCCGTTGTATTATTTTTTAACTTTTTAAAATGTTTTCCTTGATAATTATTTTTTATTTTAATAACTTTATTTTATCTTACTTTATTTTATTTTATCCTCTTTCTTTCTTTCCTTCTATTTTTTTCTCCCTTTTATTCTGAGCCGTGTGGAGGACAGGCTCTTGGTGCTCCAGCCAGGAGTCAGTGCTATGCCTCTGGGGTGGGAGAGCCAACTTCAGGACACTGGTCCACAAGAGACCTCCCAGATCCACATAATATCAAACAGTGAAAATCTCCCAGAGATCTCCATCTTAACACCAACACCCAGCTTCACTCAACGACCAGCAAGCTACAGTGCTGGACACCCTATGCCAAACAACTAGCAAGAGAGGAACAGAGCCCCATCAATTAGCAGACAGGCTGCCTAAAATCATAATAAGGCCACAGACACCCCAAAACACACCACCAGACCTGCCCACCAGAAATACAAGATCCAGCTTCATCCACCAGAACCCAGGCACTAGTTCCCTCCACCAGGAAGTCTACACAACCCACTGAACCAACCTTAGCCACTGGGGGCAGACACCAAAAACAACGGGAACTACGAACCTGCAGCCTGCGAAAAGGAGACCCCAAACACAGTAAGGTAAGCAAAATGAAAAGGCAGAAAAACACAGCAGATGAAGGAGCAAGGTAGAAACCCACCAGACCTAACAAATGAAGAGGAAATAGGCAGTCTACCTGAAAAAGAATTCAGAATAATGATAGTAAAGATGATCCAAAATGTTGGAAATAGAATAGAGAAAATGGAATAAACATTTAACAAGGACCTAGAAGAGCTAAAGATCAAACAAACAACAATGAACAACACAATAAATGAAATTAAAAATGCTCTAGAAGGGATCAATAGCAGAATAACTGAGGAAGAACGGATAAGTGACCTGGAACATAAAATAGTGGAAATAGCTACTGCAGAGCAGAATACAGAAAAAAGAATGAAAAGAACTGAGGACAGTCTCAGAGACCTCTGGGACAACATTAAATGCACCAAAATTCAAATCATAGGGGTCCCAGAAGAAGAAGAGAAAAAGAAAGGGACTGAGAAAATATTTGAAGAGATTATAGTTGAAAACTTCCCTAATATGGGAAAGGAAATAGTTAACCAAGTCCAGGAAGCACAGAGAGTCCCATATATAATAAATCCAAGAAGAAACATGCATGCCAAGACACATATTAATCAAACTATCAAAAATTAAGTACAAAGAAAACATTAAAAGCAGCAAGGGAAAAACAACAAATAACACACAAGGGAATCCCCATAAGGTTAACACCTGAACTTTCAGCAGAAACTCTGCAAGCCAGAAGGGAGTGGCAGGACATATTAAAGTGATGAAGGAGAAAAACCTACAACCAAGATTACTCTACCCAGCAAGGATCTCATTCAGATTTGATGGAGAAATTAAAACCTTTACAGACAAGCAAAAGCTGAGACAGTTCAGCGCCACCAAACCAGCTTTAAAACAAATGCTAAAGGAACTTCTCTAGGCAAGAAACACAAGAAAAGGAAAAAACCTACAACAACAAACCCAAAACAATTAAGAAAATGGGAATAGGAACATACATATCTATAATTACCTTAAATGTAAATGGATTAAATGCTCCCACCAAAAGACACAGACTGGCTGAATGGATACAAAAACAAGACCCATATATATGCTGTCTACAAGAGACCCACTTCAGACCTAGAATATTCCATGCAAATGGAAATCAGAAGAAAGTTGGAGTAGCAGTTCTCAGACAAAATATACTTTAAAGACTATTACAAGAGACAAAGAAGGACACTACATAATGATCAAGGGATCAATCCAAGAAGATGATATAAAAATTGTAAATATTTATGCACCCAACATAGGAGCACCTCAATACATAAGGCAAATACTAACAGCCATAAAAGGGGAAATGGACAGTAACACATTCATAGTACGGGACTTTAACACCCCACTTTAACCAATGGACAGATCATCCAAAATGAAAATAAATAAGAAAACACAAGCTTTAAATGGTACATTAAACAAGATGAATTTAACTGATATTTATAGGACATTCCATCCAAAAACAACAGATTACACATTTTTCTCAAGTGCTCATGGAACATTCTCCAGGACAGATCATATCTTGGATCACAAAAGAAAATTGAAATCGTGTCAAGTATCTTTTCCGACCACAATGCTATGAGACTAGATATCAATTACAGGAACAGATCTGTAAAAAATACAAACCCATGGAGGCTAAACAATACACTACTGAATAACAAAGTGATCACTGAAGAAATCAAAGAGGAAATCAGAAAATACCTAGAAACAAATGACAATGCAGACACGATGACCCAAAACCTATGGTATGCAGCAAAAGCAGTTCTAACAGGGAAGTTTATAGCAATACAGTCCTACCTTAAGAAATAAGAAACATCTCAAATAAACCACCTAACCTTGCACCTAAAGCAATTAGAGAAAGAAGAACAAAAAAAAAAAAAGCAAAGTTAGCAGAAGGAAAGAAAGAATAAAGATCAGATCAGAAATAAATGAAAAAGAAATGAAGGAAATGATAGCAAAGGTCAATAAAACTAAAAGCTGGTTGTTTAAGAAGATAAACAAAATTGATAAACCATTAGCCAGACTCATCAGGAAAAAAAGAGAGAAGACTCAAATCAACAGAATTAGAAATGAAAAAGAAGCAGTAACAACTGACACTGCAGAAATACAAAGGATCATGAGAGATTACTACAAGCAACTCTATGCTAATAAAATGGACAACCTGGAAGAAATGGACAAATTCTTAGATATGCACAACGTGCTGAGACTGAACCAGGAAGAAATAGAAAATATGAACAGACCAATCACAAGCACTAAATTGAAACTGTGATTAAAAATCTTCCAACAAACAAAAGCCCAGGACAAGATGGCTTCACAGGCGAATTCTATCAAACATTTAGAGAAGAGCTAACACCTATCCTTCTCAAACTCTTCCAAAATATAGCAGAGGGAGGAACACTCCCAAACTCATTCTACGAGGCCACCATCACCTTGATACAAAAACCAGACAAGGATGTCTCAAAGAAAGAAAACTACAGGCCAATATCACTGATGAACATAGATGCAAAAATCCTCAACAAAATACTAGCAAACAGAATCCAACAGCACATTAAAAGGATCATACACCATGATCAAGTGGGGTTTATTCCAGGAATGCAAGGATTCTTCAATATACGCAAATCTATCAATGTGATTAACCATATTAACAAATTGAAGGAGAAAAACCATATGATCATCTCAATAGATGCAGAGAAAGCTTTTGACAAAATTCAACACCCATTTATGATAAAAACCCTGCAGAAAGTAGGCATAGAGGGAACTTTCCTCAACATAATAAAGGCCATATATGACAAACCCACAGCCAACATCGTCCTCAATGGTGAAAAACTGAAAGCATTTCCGCTACAATCAGGAACAAGACAAGGTTGCCCACTCTCACCACTCTTATTCAACATAGTTTTGGTAGTATTAGCCACAGCAATTAGAGAAGAAAAAGAAATAAAAGGAATCCAAATCAGAAAGGAAGAAGTAAAGCTGTCACTGTTTGCAGATGACATGATACTATACATAGAGAATCCTAAAGATGCTACCAGAAAACTACTAGAGCTAATCAATGAATTTGGTAAAGTAGCAGGATACAAAATTAATGCACAGAAATCTCTGGCATTCTTATACACTAATGATGAAAAATCTGAAAGTGAAATGAAGAAAACACTCCCATTTACCACTGCAAGAAAAAGAATAAAATATCTAGGAATAAACCTACCTAAGGAGACAAAACACCTGTATGCAGAAAATTATAAGACAATGATGAAAGAAATTAAATATGATACAAATAGATGGAGAGATATACCATGTTCTTGGATTGGAAGAATCAACATTGTGAAAATGACTCTACTTCCCAAAGCAATCTATAGATTCAATGCAATCCCTATCAAACTACCACTGGCATTTTTCACAGAACTAGAACAAAAAATTTCACAATTTGTATGGAAACACAAAAGACCACGAAGAGCCAAAGCAATCTTGAGAACGAAAAATGGAGCTCGAGGAATCAGGCTCCCTGACTTCAGATTATACTACAAAGCTACAGTAATCAAGACAGTATGGTACTGGCACAAAAACAGAAAGATAGATCAATGGACCAGGATAGAAAGCGCAGAGATAAACCCACACACATATGGTCACCTTATCTTTGATAAAGGAAGCAAGAATATACAGTGGAGAAAAGACAGCCTGTTCAATAAGTGGTGCTGGGAGAACTGGACAGGTACATGTACAAGTATGAAATTAGAACTCTCCCTAACACCATACACAAAAATAAACTCAAAATGGATTAAAGACCTAAATGTAAGGCCAGACACTATCAAACTCTTAGAGGAAAACTTAGGCAGAACACTCTATAACATAAATCACAGCAACATCCGTTTTGACCCACCTCCTAGAGAAATGGAAATTAAAAAAAATAAATGGGACCTAATGAAACTAAAAGGTTTGCACAGGAAAGGAAACCATAAACAAGACAAAAAGACAGCCCTCGGAATGGGAGAAAATATTTGCAAATGAAGCAACTAACAAAGAATTAATCTCCAAAATTTACAAGCAGCTCATGCAGCTCAATAACAAAAAAAAAAACAACCCAATCCGAAAATGGACAGAAGACCTAAATAGACATTTCTCTAAAGAAGATATATACAGACTGCCAACAAACACATGGAAGAATGCTCAACATCATTAATCATTAGAGAAATGCAAATCAAAACTACAATGAGATATCATCTCACAGCAGTCAGAATGGTCATCATCAAAAAATCTAGAAACAATAAATGCTGGAGAGGGTGTGGAGAAAAGGGAACCCTCTTGCCCTGTTGGTGGGAATGTAAATTGATACAGCCACTATGGAAAACAGTATGGAGGTTCCTTAAAAAACTACAAATAGAATGACCATACGACCCAGCAATCCCACTACTGGGCATATACCCTGAGAAAACCATCACTCAAAAAGAGTCATGTACCAAAATATTCACTTCAGCATTATTTACAATAGCCAGGACATGGAAGCAACCTAAGTGTCCATCAACGGATGAACGGATAAAGAAGATATGGCACATATATACAATGGAATATTACTCAGCCATAAAAAGAAACGAAATTGAGTTATTTGTAGTGAGGTGGATGGACCTAAAGTCTGTCATACAGTGAAGTAAGTCAGAAATAGAAAAACAAATACCACATGCTAACAGATATATATGGAATCTAAGAAAAAAAAATTTAAAAAAAGTTCATGAAGAAACTAGGGGTAAGACGGGAATAAAGACCCAGACCTACTAGAGCATGGGCTTGAGGATACGGGGAGGGGGAAGGGTAAGCTGGGACGAAGTAAGAGAGTGGCATGGACATATATACACCACCAAACGTAAAATAGATAGCTAGTGGGAAGCAGCCGCATAGCACAGGGTGATCAGCTAGGTGGTTTGTGACCACCTAGAGGTGTGGGATAGGGAGGATGGGAGGGAGGGAGATGCAAGAGGGAAGAGATATGGGAACATATGTACCTGTATAACTGGTTCACTTTGTTATAAAGCAGAAACTAACACACCATTGTAAAGCAATTATACTCCAATAAAGATGTTGAAAAAAAAATTGTCTAGAGTCTTCAAAAATGTTCATGTCATGGACTTTTAAAAAAATGTAGAACTCTACTAGGTGTAAAAGGAGAATGATAACTAAAGCAATTTTGATCCCTGGTTGGATCAGGAATTGGATGGAAAAAGAAATAGCTATAAGATACATTACTAGAATAAAAGTGCATATTTGAATACTGACTATAAATTAGACAGTAGTGGTGTATCAATTTAATTTTCATGAGTGTGATAATTGCATTATGGTAATTTTGGATAATGGGGGAGGAAATACACAATAAAGAACTTGATGTGAATTTTCATGATGTCTGAAACTTTTTCTCAATGTCAGAGAAAATATATATATGCACTTATGAATATATATGTATATATACATATGTGTATGTATGCACATTGTGTGTATAGATGTATGTCTTATATATATGTGTGTGTATATATATATGTATATATATATGTCCAGAAAGAGAGAGGGAGGAAACAACGAAGGAAGGAAGGAGGGAAGAAAGGAAAGAAGGGGGAAGGAAGGAAAAAAGAAAGAAAGAAAATATGACAAATTATTAAGAATTGATGATCTTAGGTAAAACGTGTTATGTATATTTATTTTACATGTCTTACAAATTAACTGAAGGTTGAAATTTTTCAAAAAAATTTGAGGGCAAAATAAGTTATTTTTGGTTTACCTAATTCATACATTCAACAACAAACCTTCATTAGTTATCAAGTATTATACTTGATCATGAGACCATGACCTGAGCTTCAAGAAGGGCAAAAGAACGGAAAGCGAAGTGTGACTGAGAGCCTAGGTTCACATCCTACGTGAGCACTGACCAGCTGAAAGATTACTGTCAGTCATTTCATCTTTCTGGACATCAGACTGCTCATCTCTAACGTGATGGAGTTGGACCGAGATGAGTTCAGACGTCACATATAATTCAGATTCAGTGACTCTCAAAGGCAGACTGATAGGAAAGAGACAATCCTATCAAGTACATGTCATCAAGCCATGTTAAGATGCTGGAAAATGCTACAACCCAGGCAAAGGGCAGGACTATTTGGTGCTTAATCAGCCAGAAAACTGTGACATTCCCTTTCTCCATTATGATTTCTCAAAGAAAAGCAAACACCAAACTTGGAGCATCACCAACCTCATTACATTATTGCTATACTAGCATCTGTTAGAGTACCAGGTGCTGATAGAACTTCTACAGAGAAACTAACAAATTACTTAATGATTGATGTGTTCAACCACCCACATCTGGAAAGAAGAATACATTTTATAGGCTTAGGAAAGCAGATCAGTTATACATTTGCACAAACAAAAGATGAACTGTGCTACTGTGGAAGGCATTGAGGATTTTTAAAAAAAATTTCTTATAGGAAAGATTTTTTCACATAGAATGAGCTATGTTTGACAGATTACACATATGAATCACTGGCTGAGGACTCAATTGAATAGTATGGTGATTTCTTTGTTATGTTCATTTTTTTCTGTTTATCAAGTCCATTGTTGGGAAATTTGAAAAGACTGGTTGTTTTAAGACATTCTGACATGCTGTAATTACTATAAGGAAATGTGGATATGAGATCTAGAAAAACGGGAGATACTAATTTACTTAAAATCATCAGAAAGGTAATTCAGGGCCCTCGGGCCCTCCCCCAGCCCCGGTAACCGCAGGCTGCCCCGAGGGTGCGGCTTGGCTGCAGGCGGTTTGGCAGATTGGTGAGGGAACGAGGAGAAAAGCAAACGGCCGTCTCCTCCCTGCCCCATAGCGTGCTCGCTTTCCTTATGGGGCTTTCGAGAATCTCGAGGCCATCTTGCAAGCCATATTTGAACTAGCCAAAGACAACTTCAGACCTGTATAATGTAATAGAAAAGGTCAGAAAACATTAGGTAGTAGAAGTGTGAGCGTATTAAGCAAGATGAACGTCTCAGGAAGCAGTTATGGAAGCCCTAGTTCTGCAGATTTATCTAATGACTTTAAGGATCTTTGGACAAAACTAAAGGAGTATCATGATAAAGAAGTACAAGGTCTACAAGTAAAAGTAACCAAACTGAAAAAGGAATGAATTTTAGATGCACAAAGACTAGAAGAATTCTTCACCAAAAATCAACAGCTGAGAGAGCAACAGAAAGTCCTTCATGAAACCGTTAAAATTTTAGAAGACCGATTAAGAGCAGGTTTACATGATCACTGTGCAGTAACTGAAGAACATATGCGGAAGAAACAGCAAGAGTTTGAAAATATTCAGCAGCAGAATCTTAAACTTATCACAGAGCTTATGAATGAAAAGAATACAGGAAGAAAATAAAAAGCTTTCTGAACAGCTGCAGCAGAAAATTGAGAATGATCAACCACATCAAGCAACCGATCTTGAATCTGAGAAAGATGTTATTCCAGATTCACCAGCAACAACCTTTTCATTTTCTGGCACTAACCGGCTGTGAAGGAAGGAGAACCTCCACGTCTGACACGTAGAACAAACACATATTAAACTGAAGCACTCTGGGTGTGCACGTGAATGGAGAAAAGTACCAAAGTCTTCACCTCATCCACAACATAAACATAGTGAATGTAAAATTCTAGTGGCTGACACTTGTGATCAGAGTCAAGATCCAGTGGCTAATACACATGGAAAAAGCAGTTATCCTCCTGATAATTCAGCTACAGTTGTTGCTGAAACACTTGGACTTAGTGTTCAAGATGAATCTGAATCTTGAGGCCCTAGGAGCCCACTTGGTGATGAGCCCTACCACTGTCTGGAAGGAGATCACAGAAAACCTTTTGAGGAATCTAGAAGAAATTGTGAAGATAGTTTAAGATTTTCAGATTTTAATTCAAAGACTCCTCCTCAAGAAGAATTGACTACTTGGGTATCATCTCCTGTATTTGGAGCTACCTCTAATGTGAAAAAATAGTTTAGGTTTGAATACAAGTTTGTCCTCTTCTCTTTTAGAGACTGGTAAGAAAAACCATCTGAAAACAATGTCTTTCAGCAACACTTCTAATTCTAGATCAGAGAAACCTAGATGAAAATCTGAAGATGGTGCCCTTTTCACACATCATAATCTTGGGGCTGAAGGGAACAACATCACTAACGAGTCATCTTCTAATAAGCAGATGCTTATAAATAAAAATACAAGTGAACCCCTAAGTGAACAGGATAGTATTGGTCACATTAAAGATACTGTTACTGGGCTTCCCTGGTGGCGCAGTGGTTGAGAGTCCGCCTGCCGATGCAGGGGACACGGGGTCGTGCCCCAGTTCGGGAAGATCCCACATGCCACGGAGCGGCTGGGCCCGTGAGCCATGGCCGCTGAGCCTGCGCGTCCAGAGCCTGTGCTCCGCAACGGGAGAGGCCACAACAGTGAGAGACCCGCGTACCGCAAAAAAAAAAAAAAAAAAAAAAAGATACTGTTACTGATAAAGGTAAACATGTGGTACCCCTGAAATCACTGGGAGGCCGAACCAAAAGGAAGAAAATCAAGGAAGAAAGTGAAGATGAGGTAAGCTGCCCCCAAGCCTCCTTTATAAAGAAAATGCTTTTCCTTTTCCACTGGATAGTCATTCTTACATGAATGGAGACTATGTGATAGATAAACCTCTGGATCTGTCTGATCGATTTTCAGCTATTCAGCGACAAGAGAAAAGCCACGGAAGTGAGAACTCTAAAACTGGATTTAGACAAGTGACCCTCTATGAGGTTTTGAAGCCTGTTGCAAAGGGCTCTTCCTCAAGCCGTAAGGCCTTGAGTGGGAGCTGTGGATTAACCAAAGATTCCCTAGAAGAGACCAGCAGTTTACAGGAGTCCCTCCTGCCGTCCTTGAGTAAATCTCCGGATAATAAAACACTGTTACAAATAAAGGAAGAAAATTCTATCTTTAAAATTCCTCTACGTCCACGTGAAAGTTTGGAGACAGAGAATCTTTTTGATGACATGAACGGTGCTGGTTTTCGTGAGCCTATAAAAATAAAAACCAGGTCAGTCCATGGAGCACGTGAACTTGCATCAGTTCTTGAGTTAAATCCATGTAGAATGGTTAAAACAAAGTCTCTACAGAACAACCAAGATGTATCCTTTGAAAACATCCGGTGGAGTATAGATCCAGGAGCAAATCTTTCTCAGTATAAGATGGATATTACTGTAGTAGATACAAAGGGTGGCAGTCAGCCAAGATTAGCAGGAGGAAAGACAGTGGACATGGACTGTACGTTGGTTAGTGAAACTATGCTTTTAAAAATGAAGAATCAAGAGCAGAAGGGAGAAAAAAGTCCAAATGGAGAAAGAAAAATGAAAGATAGCTTGGAAGATATGTTTGGACTACACAGGAAGAATATGAATCCTGTTTGGTGGATGGCTTCCCCTAAGTAGCAGATGAAGAGAAGGAGTTGTCAACTGCTACAAAAAAACCAAACTCTCCTGGTGATAAACAAGATGAAGTCAAACAGAAAGCGTTTGTGAAGCCATATTTTAAAGATGATGAAAGAGAGACTAGCTTACAAACTTTTCCTCATATTGAGGTGGTTTGGAAAAAAGAAGAAAAAAATTGCTTGGATACACATGTAAGGAATGTGAAATTTATTATGTAGATTTTCCAGCAGAAGAGAAAAGAAGTTGGCTTCCTGCTCAAGACACTGATTTCGCTACATTCCACCCAACACACCAGAGAATTTCTGGGAAGTTGGTTTTCCTTCCACTCAGACTTGTATGGAACGAGGTTACATTAAAGAAGATCTTGATACTTCTCCTCGTCCAAAAAGACAGCCTTGCAATGCAATACTTTTTCCAAAAGGCAAAGAGCAGAAGACATAAATGTTGAAGCAAAAACAGGAGAAATGACAATATTCTTTTTATTTACAGTTAAAGTTGGTATTAAACATTGATTTTTTTGATCTTCTGAAAACTGATTTATAACTCATTTTTCTATTGAAAATGTTTTTAAATGTCGTTTACCCATCACACAGATGACTATCTAAAAATGGATAAGTTTATGTCACATTTTCTTGCTTTTGCACCTTTAAAATAATAAGGTGCTTTCATTTTGCACTCCAAGTTGAGTTGTTTATTACTTTATTTGGTAATACCTAATTACAATTTTGAAAATATAAAAAAAGAAAAGGAAGGTAATTCAAATACTGTTATTTCCATATGAAAGGAGTCTCAATGCCCTTGGTCAAGTCCAAGCTACTTTCCTGGGAACCAAGGCTCTGCCAGTCTAGTCTTCTTTACACTGTATATAAAGCATATACATTATACATCTTACCCAATATTATACACCTGACACTATGAGTTTGTTATACTGTTAGCATTTCCTGGACAAACCTTGTTCTCTTCTCTTTCATATTTGTGACTTTCCAGAATACCCTTATCCTCATCTTCACCTCATGTAAGGGAGTTATAATTATACCATCTCTGTGCAACTTTCCCCTAGGAGGCAGTATAGTGCAGGTTTAAGAGGACATTTAAAGTCAGAAAAATCTGAGTATGTGAGCTTTCCAGCTGTAGGATTTTGTTACTTAATCTCATTAGGCCTCAGGTTCTTCATTTAAAAAAAAAAAAAAATTGATGTAGCAGTAGTATTTAAGGCATAAAATTATTAAGATTAAATGGAGTAATGTGCATATAATGTTTAGCACAGAGCCTGGCCCAGAGCAAAAAAATTCTTCTTCCCTGCTCTTTCTTCACAATTCCTCCCCTACTGCTACTTTTACTACTATTTGTGATTCCATAATGTTTTATTTGCCCTCTTATGGCACTTACCACTTTCTGCCTGTCTTCCAGCATTCTGGGCATTCGACCCCCATCATTAGATTGTAAATTTCTTGAGAACACAAACAGTATGTTTTCCATCTTTGTTTGTCTACAGAACAATAACAACAAAAAACAGTGGTTTATACGACACAGGTGCTTAATAATTATTTGTTTAAAGGGGTTGAATTACTGAATTTTTTTAATATGAACACTTTATCTTCTCTTTTGGTATGAACGTTAAATCTACTAAACCTATTATGTTAACACTGAATATTCTAATGAGAATATTCAAGTTACAGTAAATTGACATAAGAGAAAATTATTTTTTGAAACTATTTAAACGTTTCTATACATCCTTGATATTGTATGTCTTAGTTCAGGTTACAACAAATTACAACTTTGTTGACTCTGTGGCCCCATAAATGGATTCATCTTATGTCTTAAGAGCTATCTTTAAATTTCCTCTGAGACATCCATCCTTTCATCCATTCGCCATACATTCTGTCAAAATACAGAAAAAATATTGCCTGTTGGGAAAGGCCTGCCTGACCATCATTTGCTGATTCCTATGATTCATTTTAAGAGAGTCTGTTCAACTGGATTGATTTCGTGAAGCATCCTGTGTAATCTGTGCCGTGAAAATAAAACTCGTGTTTCTGAACTGACTCTCAGTTAAAAATGGCAAATCAACAAGAAGCCCACACCAAGAGTTCAGCTTAGTCATCAAAAGATGTTTGCTCAGAGAAGATACAATTTGAACTTATTTTCCAACAGGATCACTGCTAAATATTGCAGTTTTCAGAAATAGAAACTGTTATAATAATCAATATGATAAAGGAATTTGCCTTTATTAACTGATTTTTGGGGGGATAAAAAGTTTGTAAAATATAAATCCAGCCCCATTGCATATTTTCTATCATGAAGTATCTCCCTTTCTCTCAATGGACCCTCTGATTGTAGAATCAGCCAGGATGATCTACTCATTTTATTTTCCCTAAACATAACATTCTTTTTATACATCTCTGTTTTGCTCAACTGAATATCCCCTTTATTCCGGGCTCTTCTTCCTACCAGTATTTGTTGTTTAAGACCTAGCTACGGTCCAAGTGGTCACTCATTATTCCCAGGTTCTATGTCACTTCTCTCCACATTTTGTGTCTTGTAAGTGACTCGGTACTAATACTCGTTTGTTCATATAAATATTTCTGCTGTAAGTGTGTTTAAATGAGTAATGGGTTTTCTTCACAGCTCCTAGTTGAAGAATATGAGCAGGGTCAGTGGGAAATAATATTTCTAGTGCAAGTATGTAAAGAGAGGAGAGAGGACAGTGTGTGTGACTGTAGGGCTAGAAGGGTGCTCTGTGGTTCTGGTCTAATTTAGACTAGAATTAAAGATTTGCGTAATAGTCTTATAGAAATACAACCATGTAGAAAAACTGAGCATGATTTTGTTGAGTTTACCTTCAGTGCATGTTTCTGATGATGATTCTTCTGTTGCTTGCAGTTGTAATAGGGAAGAAACTTTGTATTCTATTACAAGGGCTGTTGCCTATAAGCTTAAATTATACATAATGGTCCATCTCTGGGAACCCTGCCTCCCAGGTAATAAGTGTTCAGCTAAAATACCTTTGCTTAGAGCACAGGAAACATCTTGACCAGACCCACCTGTGAATGACTGCAGGGAGGAAGAAATTAACACATCCCCTCCAGAGGTTGACCAGAACCAGGAAATGCTTGACTTTATTTCCTCTCATTTTAGTATAAAAGAAGCCTGAATTCTGACTCAGGCAAGGTGGTTCTTTGGGACACGAGGTCACCATGTTCTCCATCTGCTGACTTTCTGAATAAAGTCAATATTCCTTGTCCCAACAACTCATCTCTCAATTTATTTGCCCGTCATGGGGCGGAGCAGTATGAGCTTGGACTTGGTAACACAATGAAAAGGCACAACGTAAATATCATCAAAGACATGAGATCATAGCCTTATGTGGAAGGACATAAGGAATAACTACATTTACAAAATAGGAGAAATAAGTCTGAGACCAAAGATAATGTTATGTGGCAAATAGGTTCTGCATTTTTGGCTGAAGCTTCCTCAGGAGTTTGAAAAATTTTCAACAAAAATAATTTTGTTGGTCATGGTTAAATATTTAACAGTCTGGGCTTCCCTGGCAGCGCAGTGGTTGAGAGTCCGCCTGCCGATGCAGGGGACACGGGTTCGTGCCCCAGTCTGGGAGGATCCCACATGCCGCGGAGCGGCTGGGCCCGTGAGCCATGGCCGCTGGGCCTGCGCGTCCGGAGCCTGTGCTCCGCAACGGGAGGAGCCACAGCAGTGAGAGGCCCGCGTACCAAAAAAAAAGGAAAACACGTTCAAAACTCATTTGTACAACTGTTTGATTCTTCCTAATACTTTATAACATATCTTTTGAATTCGTTAGAATTCTGTTTAGTTGTCACATGTATATAATAATTTTTTATAAAAGCAAAAGATATATTTTTAAAAATCTCCACCCAAAAATCCCTGATAAAGGGGATACAAAACCTTTCAGTATCTTGCACTAAAATTTCCCTTTTTTTTCCATAATTAGTTACAAGTTATATGTTTTGTAACCAGGGTTCATTTTTCAAATGAATGAGGCTGATGGATAAAATTTATTTATTTTATTTGAATTTAATATATTTATGCTATATTTATTTATTTGAATATTTTATATTAGTGTCAGGATAAAATACTATCAATAGTAGGCAGAAAGTTGAGAGATTTATACTTCTGAAAGAAAAGAACTGTACTGAGTGAATTCATATTTGTAGAGCTTTACTCCTGAGCAGAGTCCACTGCCCTTGTAGCGTAGTTTGGCTAGAACTCAAAAAGAGAGCCACGGTTTTCTGGCTTAAGCTGTCCGAGAATGGATTTTAGAGCTCCCAGTAAAACCAGAAATAGAGGTGGAGTATGCAAAACAGGAAACAGCCACAGAATAGGAGACCTTGACGTCTGCATCTTAATTTCCATGAAAGCCTTGGCTGAACTGTAAGTGTATTTATGCGGATGGAGGGAACTTCAAGGAACCCAGTGAAAAGCAGTACTCTGTAATAACCTAAATGGGAAAAGAATCTGAAAAAGAATAGATACATGTATATGTATAACTGAATCACTTTGCTGTACACCTGAAACTTACACAACATTGTTAATCAACTATGCTCCAATATAAAATAAATTTTTTTAAAAAAAAGGCTGAAAAGGCAGAATAAAGACTGGAATTTGGGTTTGAGTCCTGCATTGTTAGAGGGCCTTAAACCGTGACTTTCTATTTAAGTCCCATCGTGATTACATTGTAGGAACAAAACATGTCAGGACTAGGATTCATCCTAAAACTAAGAAAAAAACAAAAGATCTATCCTCTACAAGTTCAAGGTAACATGTTTGCTTCTCTTTATAAGAAGATAATAAAATACTAATTCTTTAAAAAGTATCATTCAGAATATCAAGTGTACAAAAAATTAATTAATTTGATGAAGATAAAGGAAGAAAGCATAAATTTACCAGTATCAAGATATCCAAAGACCTGGAGGGGTGGGATAGGGAGGGTGGGAGGGAGGGAGACAAAGAAGGAAGAGATATGGGAACATATGTATATGTATAACTGATTCACTCTGTTATAAAGCAGAAACTAGCACACCATTATAAAGCAATTATACCCCAATAAAGATGTTAAAAAAAAAAAAGATATCCAAAGAGAATGTGCAGATGGCCAACAGGCACATTAAGAAGGTGCTCAGCATTCCTAATCAACAGGGAAATGCAAATCAAAGGACTTTTATGCTGGTGCCACACCACCAAAAGAACACTTCTGAGAAATGACAGGGGTTGATCACATACTTTGCTGAGGAATATACAATATTAAGGTCATCCCCCGTCTCCCATGTGAAATCTTCAGTAAATTGTACACTAATTAGAACTGATAGTGTGAGACGGGATTCTTAGTGCAACTTGAAGGGTGCTGAGTTCTGATGCAGGTGACTTTAGCATAAACACAGAAATAGCACACATGGATGCAGCAGCTGATGGGTAGCTGGAATTCCTGATTAAAATCGAAAGTAATATTTTTTTAATTGAAATATAGTTGATTGACAGTATTGTGTTAGTTTTAGGTGTACAGCGTAGTGATTTTCTTTTGCAGATTATATTCCATTGTAAGTTATTACAAGATATTGGGTATAATTCCCTGTGCCATACAGTAAATCCTTGTTGCTTATCTACTTTATGTATAGTAGTGTGTATCTGTTAACCCCATACTCCTAATCTGTCCCTCCCTGCCTTCCCTTTCCCCTTTGGTAACCATAAGTTTGTTTTCTATGTCTGTGAGTCTGTTTCTGTTTTGTATATAGGTTCATTTGTATTATTTTTTAGCCAC
This sequence comes from Lipotes vexillifer, assembly GCF_000442215.2. NCBI lineage: Eukaryota > Metazoa > Chordata > Mammalia > Artiodactyla > Lipotidae > Lipotes > Lipotes vexillifer. The sequence continues at coordinate 1,750,825 of NW_006784237.1, forward strand.
ATATAATTGATATCATATGATTTTTGTCTTTTCTAACTTACTTCATTGAGCATTAATATTCCCTAGGTCCATCCATGTTGCTGCAAATGGCAACCCTTCATTCTTTTTTTATGGGAGTAATACTCCATTGTGTGTGTGTCTGTGTGTGTGTGTCTGTGTGTGTGTGTGTGTATATATATCACATCTTCTTAAGCTGAGCGTCTGTTGATGGGCACTTGGGTTGTTTCCATGTCTTGGTTATTGTAAGTAATGTTGCTATGATATTAGGGTGCATGTATCTTTTTGAATTAGAGTCTTCATTTTTTTTCTGGATATATACCCTGGATTGCTGGATTATATGGTAGCTCTATTTTTATTTTTTTAAGGAACCTCCATACTGTTTTCCATAGTGGCTGCACCAATTTATATTCCCACCAACAGTGTAGGAGGGTTTCCTTTTCTCCATACCCTCTCCAGCATTTTTTATTTGTAGACATTTTGATTATAGCCATTCTGACCAGAGTGAAGTGATACCTCATTGTGGTTTTGATTTGCACTTCTCTAATAATCAGCGATGTTAAGCATCTTTTCATGTTCCTGTTGGCCATCTGTATGTCTTCTTTGGAGAAATGTCTATTTAGGTCTTCTGCCCATTTTTGATTGGGGTGTTTGTTTTTTTGATATTGAGTTGTATGAGCTGTTTGTATATTTTGGATAATAATCCCTTGTTGGTTGCATCATTTGCAAATCTCCTCTCCCATTCCGTAGGTTGTCTTTTTGTTTTGTTGATGGTTTCCTTTGCTGTGCAAAAGTTTTTAAGTTTGATTAAGTCCCATTTGTTTATTTTTGCTTTTATTTCTTTTGCCTTGGGAGACTGATCTAAAAAACATTGCTACAATTTATGTCAGAGAGTGTTTTGCCTGTGTTCTCTTCTAGGAGTTTTACGGTGTCATGTCTTATATTTAGGTATCAAAAGTAATCTTATGCTGAGATTTATCTTGAGCAAAAATTGAGATACAAAGGAAAAGTTCACAAAACTGCTACTTCAGATATAAAATATTCTGTAATTTAAGTCAGTTGGCTTTCATGGTTTCCCAGAATAATATTTTCTCCATGCACACCAAAAAGAGACATTTACAGTAATATTTCCAGATTTCACATTTCATTTTCAAATCTGGATCTTGTGAAGCACTTATATCTTAATTTCCTGTGATATTTTTCTTGACATTTGAATATGAAAGTATTTTAGACTTATTTTATATATTTTTTTGAACATGAAATCAACTTTGGGAATAAATTAAACACATATATGATTTGGGCCACACTACATTTTTATCATACTTAAATGGTTTTCTTCTGCATATGCTCTAGAATGTTACAGTTCTCAGTGAATTTATTGAAGGCCTTTGCAACATCTTTTGTTGTGGTTTATGGATATTTTTCTTTTTTTTTGACTTAATAAGTTATGCTGATAGATTTCTAATAATGAACTACCCTTGAACTACTAGAATAACATTATTTAAAATATTATTTCATGACATTGCTATTTGGCAGTATTTTATTTTAAAAACTGCCTTTTTTTCATAGTGGGGTTGGTTTGTAGTTTTATTTTTCTACATTCCCCAGATAGAGTTTTGGTATTAAAATTACATTGCCTTCATAAAGTAAATGGAGAGTGTATAAAGACATGAGTTTATTCTGGAGACACAAATAGAAAATTTTGTGGCATCATAACAACAAACCTGTGAATCTGCAAATATTGACCCAATATTTTTCTACATTTTACAATATCTATGCTCTTGACGGGTGTGTGTGTGTGTGTGTGTGTGTGTGTGTGTGTGTGTGTGTGTAATTTAAGAATCTTACCTTGGTCTGTGAGCTTTCTATTGCATGGCCTCTGGGACAGTTTGCCTCGTTGTATAGAGAAATGTTTGTTTTCTTTTTCTAAAATACAGCTGTAGGCCACCTCCTTGCATAGGAAGTTTGGCTTACCCATCTGTGAAAAAATAAGTTAGTACACAAAGTTTTCTGTCAAAAAATGTCAATTTGACTTCTTTTGTACTTGATATCTTAAGCCCATGGATATCTTTCCAGTTGGCAAACATAATATGGCTTCTGGATTGAGACTGAGCTCCTGATAACATGTAACAGACATTTAATGCCAGACTGGATAGGTGCAATTCAGACATCACCACCTATTTGCTATGTGTCTTTGAGCAAGTCATTGCGATTAGGACTTAATTTCATCATTTAAGAGAATAGTAAAAATGAGAATAGTGAAAAATCTCTCGCTTTATGTTTCACAAGCCAGAAATAAATGTTTCATAAAATATTTAAGTCTGTAGCACCCAGATTATAAATATTGTCGAAAAATCAACACTTCTCTCTGTTTTCTAAGCTCTAACCCTGTCAGAGAAATTCCTTCAATTTGTTAAAAAGTTACACCTTGGGTTTACATAGAGGGTAATCAGAAAAAAATTGATTTAACTGCTCATGAATTTGTTGATTCAAAAAACATATTTGGAGCCTATAGGTTTTAATTTAATGCCCCTAGAGACTTACAATATTAAAAAAATATTATTTAATACCCATTTCAGAATGACCCACATAATGTGTTACCTGTGTATTCAGTGGCAATAAAAATAAATGCCTCTTCAGATAAAGAGCACAATATAATTAATTGAGTTCCATTTTTATTTTGCTTCTAGAAAATTTGGAACCAGATCAGTACTTACAAGAATTAACCTATTCAAGTTACAAAGTGACATCCATAACTTTGCTTCTAATAATTAATCTTACTTTGATTATATATATATATATATATATATATATATATATATATATATATATATATTTTTTTTTTTTTTTTTTTTTTTGTGGTACATGGGCCTCTCACTGCTGTGGCCCCTCCCGTTGCGGAGCACAGGCTCCGGACGCGCAGGCTC
>NW_006784237.1:1753858-1793066 GCF_000442215.2 Lipotes vexillifer
CCAGCGGCCATGGCTCCCGGGCCCATCCGCTCCGTGGCATGTGGGATCTTCCCGGACCGAGGCACGAACCTGTGTCGCCTGCATCGGCAGGCAGACTCTCAACCACTGCGCCACCAGAGAAGCCTGATTATATTTTTAATTTTTCTCATTTTATTTTTTAAATTGTATGTCCTATCACAATTATTATAGTATGAAGAATATTATTAAAATAAATCAATAATGGAATTCAGCTAAATGTATAGTGGTATCAAAACGAGCATACAAAAATGACATTATACAGCTGATAAAACTGTGGCTAGATATTCAATGTCTTCCCTGTTCTTTAACTATATGTTTAGCGTTTTTTAAAATACAGTTATTTTATAATTTTGTTAACAGTAGTGTGATAGTAAATGCATAACAACCAGCTTTTGGTGGGCTGAAGGGCCCTGCTTTGTAGCATTTGCTGATTTCAAGCGAGCACCATGAATTCACTGAACACAGTGTTGGGAAGAAATGCTCAGGTTTTCACTAGTCTATAGGGTTTCCACCATATGGAGGCAGTAAATATAAATAATCTCTAGAGCACTGATAATGCCAAAATGTAGTTTAAAAAAATTAGGGAACTATGAATATTTAGAATTGCTTACCTTTGTTTTAATATAATTTATTTGTTAGCTTATATAATTTAATATTTAATCATGGATGTGTTTACCTGCTTCACAAAATTCCTGAAAATTCAACAATCTGAACCCCTGGGCAGGTATAAACCAGCCCTAGCACACAATGGCCCATATATGTATGTATGTATATTTTATATATATACACACATATATACACATGTATGCATATATATCAGTGTGTTTTAAATATCACTTATGCAATTGTTGACCCAAATTTCGTCTTTCCATTGTCTTTCAGAATGATACCTCAGTTGTCAATTAGAATAAAAATTAATGACTTATCACTCACATGGTATAAGCCCCAAAGTATGTCTCTGCTCTCTAAAGGCATTAAGAGACTAAATTCACTTCGGATAATTATCAGCTTGGCATTTTGTATCTATTCTAAACAAGCTGCAGTAATAGAGTCCCTGCTTTCCCCATAGGCTTCTGAAAGCATATGGCTAACAACAACAACAACAAATCCATCTCTCAGGGATGGTAAATACAATTTTAAACTCCCATAGCCTTTTTTCAGGGGACACTACAGTTAGAAGAAAGGAAAGGGTGTCGACTTAAAAACTGCGCAACATGAGAGTTGCGAGTTAAGTTTTATTTGGGGCAAAATGAGGACTGCAGCATTTCACATAGCTCTGAGAAACTGTTCCAGAGAGGTAGAGGGGAAGGCGACTATATATGTGATTTTGGTGAATGGAGAGTACATGCGATCAAGCACGTATTTTTTTGCAGAAGGTTTCTGCTAGTCACGAGGAGCATTCATCACCATGAAGAGTTTTAGTGCTTTTCTAGATATGAGGAGATACAAGAATTGGGCCCATAAAATCAGCTCCTGAAAATACCTAACTATCTGAAGACCTGTTCTGCCAGTTTTCCCAGAGCACAGAGTGCCTCATTTCTGCTCTCCACCCTGAACTCCTTTCAGGAGGTGGTGAAAATCAGAGATACAGCCGCACATGATTTAATCCCTGTAGAGGTAGATGGCAAGTGCCAATGACAAGTGCCAATTTGTAGCTGACAAGGGCAAGATAATGTCAAGTACAAGGGGCAACATTTCATCGTCATTGTCTAAACTTGGGGAGGAAGCAGGAAGAGGAAGTTCATTATTGACAAAGTTCTGCCATTTTTGCATTTTCCTTCAGGTGGGTTCCATACAACTCAAATACTCAGAAAAAAAAAAAAAAAAAAAAAAAAAAAAGAAGGGAAGTAGAAGAGTTCTGGAGATGGGTACCTGGATACCTGGCAAGGAAGCTGGTGGAATCACGTTAAGAAAGGAAAGCTTGTAGTTCAACATTATTAGTGACTTCCTATGAAGCTCAACTAGATTAATAGCTTTTTAAGGATGTGGTGAAAAGTATTATCATGTGAAACTTTCAAAACTAGACTTACAGTGTTAAAAAATATGCTGTAGAGGACTGCTTAAATTTAGCAAGGGAAATACTAAGTGACCTAATAGGCCATTTCCTCCTACAAATTCAATGGTGCGCTAATTTATGTATTTTGGCTCAATTAGAGCAGAAGGTCACATAAGGTTTTTAAATCCTGTTTTTTTTTTCTAGTTTCACATAATGCCTGCTTTTAAGCACTAAATATGTTTAATGCTAACGCTTTCAGCACTACAAAATGTCTACTATTTGGTAGAGTGTTAAGGCATCCTTACAGCTTACTAGTACTTTTATTGACACTTTAAATGAAGAGAATCCAGGTATAAGATCTATAGTTTCTAATGACAATACTTTAAAAATGATCGCTAAGAATTCGTGTGGGAAGAGTGTCCAGTTTTCTTTAAAAATTATTGCTAAGAATTTGTATAGGAAGAGTGTCCAGTTTTTGTTTCTTTTAGTTTTAAAACAAGTTACCTTTTTTTTGCTTCGGACGCACAGGCTCAGCGGCCATGGCTCACGGGCCCAGCCACTCCGCGGCATGTGGGATCTTCCCGGACCGGGGCACGAACCCATGTCCCCTACATCGGCAGGCAGACTTGCAACCACTGCGCCACCAGGGAAGCCCAGCTTTAAAACAAGTTACCTTTTATAAGAAGAGTTATATGTGAACGTCAGGTACACAAAAGCAAAGTAAAATGTAACAATAAAATCATTCCAAGATGCACTTTTCACTTAATTATATGGCTTAAATGTATGGCTATATTAAAACTTACGGTGCTATATTTTCACCTTAGTTTATCTTGATATTAGCTTCAATAATATACTTTATATAGAATGGGTAGCATTAGGAAGATATTTCAAATTTTGGGAGGAAATGGAAGACAGGAAGAAAGGAAGGAAGGAAGGGAGTCCTAAATTATCATCGCATTTTTTATTCCCTCATAATGTCACATATTCCCAGATGTTGTCTGCTGGTATAGGTTTTAAAATGAATGACTAGAAAATCACAACTTCCAGGTCCTAAGTTTTTTTTTTTTTTTCAGTTGAGGTATAGTTGATTTACAATATCATATTGATTGCAGGTGTACAACATAGTGATTCAAAATCTTTATAGATTATACTCCATTTATAGTTATTATAAAATATTGGCTATACTTCAGGTCCTCAGCTCTTCATCTGTAAAATGTGAAAAGTGCATGATCTTTAGGGTCTTCCCCCAGCCTAACTCTAGTACTATGGTGAATCAAATAATGTATCAAACAATACTATCAATCTGAATTACTATTTTCTTTTTTGGAAAACAATACAGCAATAACAAACACCAAACCCATTTGAACCCTATATCCCCTCAGTTTCTGCCCTATTTTCCTCCTTTCATCCAGGGACATGGAAAACTTACATGTACTCCTCTTTTCATGAACCTACTACTAAATTATCTTTCAGTTCACTACATTCTTTTTTCTGCCCCTGCCATTCACTAAAAGTACTCCTGCTAAAATCACCCACCAATTTCTAATTCCCAAATCCAATGGACTCTTTTAAGTTTGATCTTGATTTCTTGGTGGTATCTAATAATAGTGGTCCTGTATCTTCTAATTTTAAAAAAATTAAAAACAATTTTGTTTTATATTGGACTGTAGTTGATTTACAAATGTTGTGTTAGTTTCAGGTGTACAGCAAAGTGATTCAGTTATACATATACATGTATCTTTTTTTTTTTTCAAATCCTTTTCCCATTTAGGTTATTATAGAATATTGAGCAGAGTTCCCTGTGCTATACAGTAGGTCCTTGTTGGTTATCTATTTTAAACATAGTAGAGTATTGAAACCCTTTCTTGTCCTGACTTCCTTTTCGTCTTTGTATTCCTGAAACCTAGCTTTGTATTTAGCAAAGAATAGGCTCTAGGTGAATGTTCTTTGAATAAATAAACTGCTTAAAGTAACTTTTAAAAATCCCCCAATTTTGTTTGGGTCATATCATCAAAATACGCACTTCTGAAGTATTATTTTAATGTCCCACCATGATATCCATAAGCTGAAGAGTAAGGGGGTACCTCAGTGACCTTTCTGGTTTTGCCTTTTCTAACTCGGGATTTGAGTACTTTTTCCCTACCACCTCGGACTCCACCTTGGCGTCCTCTCCCTCCAGACTGTCCCCGACCTGGCATTGATTGTGGCTGCTCAGCTTTTATCATCTGTCCTGGCCAGCGGAATGTTCCCTCTCATGCTCCTACCTTGGCTGGCTGGGGCTCCCTACTTTCATTTTCATCAGGGGACCAGCCATGCACCAGCTTCCACTGGAAACATTTTCCCAGACATTCTTTTAGAATAAGTGCCATTTCCATTAACTGGCCACTGGATTCTGTCACTCTTTTTTATTCTTCACTATCCCCAAATTTGTCTTTTTCAGTTTTACAGTCACAGTAAAGAGGCTTCATTTTCATTGTTTCCTTTTTCTTCTTATATGAAACAATCATTTGTATTTTGTTTGCCCTTATGTCAGAAAACACATACTTTTAAAAAAAAAATTTTCCTCGTTTCTCTTCACATTTCTCCTTGTGATTCTTCATCGAGACGTATCTTGATTTGACAAAAGTCTTACTCATGAACTTTAAATGTGAAAAATACATTTACTTAGCTTCTACCACAATGATAAGCTCTTTCCTCTTTTCGAGTTGAAATCCTTAATTTCCAAAAAAAAAAAAAAAAATAGGTATGGCTCAAAGATTGTGAAATTTCTTCAGGTTTTGAAGCCTGATCATCTTCTTTGGTAGAAATTCAAGGTCAGTGCTGTCCTTTGATGAACTTCTTGTCTTTGCCCACATTTTTATTCCCACGCAGAATAAAAGCAGGTGTGGGATAAGGTTTGAGTTGCCCCTGGGCTCCATCTTATTTGAAGTGTCCTTATCTCCGTATCTCTGTTTTGGAAACATACCCATTTTTCTTTGAATAAATCGTGTACTGAAGAATCCTTCAGAAAGCCAAAGGAGTTAACTTTCACAAAGCAAGAGAGTATTGTAGAAAGGATTGGAAGAGGTTAAGATTCACTTTGATCTGTGTGTCTTATGTGCTCTTGGTGTAATGAGTGTCTGGCTCAAGCTGTCTTGTTCCTTTGCTGCTTCTCCTGCAAGAAACAGGAAAGAGCTTGAGGACTTTCTAATAAGGTATTTATAGGAACATGGAGTTTCTGTTAAATAGCTAATCTCCCTGATGATATTTTGAAAGAAGCTTTCAATAACAAGACATTTTATAGTCTGCCATTTTAGGTTTATAAAAACAGATGCTCAGTTGTAGAGAGGAAACATATCTCAAACCTCACACAGGAAAGCAATTGCGTGTTCAAATCAGAGTTTTGTAGAATCATGCTTTTGAGTTTCACTGTTATTTATTTCTATGGAAAATGCTACCATAGAAAGTCTGAATGTTTTCTGAATGTAAAAAGTCCTTCGTGTACTATTTCCGTGATGTTGGTTGGAATAGTACTTCATTTATGGATATTGGATTATGTTCTTTTTAAAATATTTTTTTAACATCTTTATTTGAGTATAATTGCTCAACAATGGTGCGTTAGTTTCTGCTGTATCACAAAGTGAATCAGCTATACATACACATATATCCCCGTATCCCCTCCCTCTTGCGTCTCCCTCCCACCCTCCCTATCCCACCCCTCTAGGTGGTCACAAAGCTTTTGGTAGTGTATACATTTGGTAGTGTATATATGTCCATGCCACTCTCTCTCTCACTTCGTCCTAGCTTCCCCTTCCCCCTACCCGTGTCCTCAAGTCCATTCTCTACGTCTGCATCTTTATTCCTGTCCTGCCTCTAGGATCTTCAGAACCATTTTTTTTTTTTTTTTAGATTCCATATATATGTGTTAGCGTACGGTGTTTGTTTACCTAAAATCTGTTCGTTTCATTTATTCTGCCCTACTAAACTTCATCCTAAAAACAGTCCATTTTAATAATGTGATTGTTCTGGGATGTCTTTCTTCAAAATGATCATCACTCAAACAACTTCTATGAAGGCTTTAAATATTCCTATGAAAATGAGGTCAAATAATTTGCTGAAAATTCCACTTCTCTGCCTTTTTTTTTTTTCTTAAAAAGGTGTTACCTTATGAAGTTCTTTCTTGGCATCAGGAGAAGACCGTGACTCATATAATGAGTAGATGTCTGTGTGTCTTTGGGATGTGAAGGGGTCATGCTTGGTTGAATTGGCAAGGCAGCAGGGAGGGCAGCTGTCCTCCTGTGGAGAAAGTACTGATAAACTAAGGCTCACATATTTTTAAAGAGCCAACCATACATAAAACTTGGCTCTACTCGTGGTCTTCCTGTGAAAGAGAGCATCTTTTAGTCACAGTTTGTACACAGATGGTTGAATAACCCACTGCATTTTTATATTTGTTTGTGTGTGAATTGCTGCAGCCATAATGGAAGACGATGGTGACAAAGTTGGTAGTCAAAGCAAGACTGAAAAAAGAATAATGATCATCAGTCTATGGAAAGTTTTCTACCCTAGAACTAGGCAATTTGGGGTTTTTAGACCATGGCAGTGAGTCCAGGACCTGAATGTAGGCTGAGGATTTTTGCAGAAAACTACAACTAAAAGTGAAAGCTAGCCGAAGCCTCAGGGATTTGCCCCACCTCTGGGGAACTGGTGAGTAGATCAGTTTAGCAGTGGATTTTGCTATGAACCATATATAAGATTGCTAGCTCCTTATTTTCAGAATCTACCCATATTTCGAGTTGAAAGAACTTCAGTTGTGGTTAATATTTGTATATTGAGCTTTGGTTTCCAAAACCTTTTCTCATCAACTACGTGAACTTTATTTATGCAAAGACCTTGTCCACATCATTCATAACTGAGTCCAAAGTGCCCACAGAAAGTACCTGGCACATAATCAGTCCTCAATAAATATCTGTGACCAAGAAAGGACTCAACAAAAGCATTTCACTCTCTTGTTTTTCTCTTTCGACTCAAAATATGGGTAGATTCTGATAAAGAGCTATCAGTCTCATATGGCTCATAGCAGAAACCACTGGGAACTTATCAGCACTTGGAAAATCGTGTCTATTTCATCGTACCAAAAGCTATTAAAGTTTGCAGAAGTGAAGAATGCAATTAAAATTAGAATTATATATGTGTGTATGAACTCAGCATACTCCTCATGCTTATATTTGAGAACTTTGTAGTAACTAATATTATCTTCTAAAGCTATCAGACTGTTTTACTACCGCTTTCTCATGGGTATTATTATTTTTCACATTGACTAGTAAGGAAAGCAAGGACAGGCTCAGTAGTAGGACTTGTTTAAGATCACGCCGCCAAAAAAGTGGCAATGTTTCTAATGGAATCAATATTTTTTGGTCCTAGGGCTCCTGATGTTTCCACTATCCACGCTGCCTCCAGGATAGGTACGGATGACTTTTAAAATGCTGAGGAAGCATCAAATGCCTGTTCTTAATTCATTAAAATAAAGGGCATACACAGCAATGAGAAGCCCACGCACCACAATGAATAGCAGCCCCCACTCGCCACAACTAGAGAAAGCCCGCGTGCAGCAACAAAGACCCAATGCAGTCAAAAATAAATTAATTAATTTTAAAAAAATTTGTACATTTCATTGCATGTAAATTTCAAAATCAAAAGAAAAAATGTAAACAAATATCCTACTCTAAATAATTACACACATGCTGATGTATTTTAGAGGAGTTAAAGGATGCCTGCATTTGAAATGTGTCCAAAAAAATAAGAAGGATTGATGGATGGGTAGAGAAATGGATAGATGGATAAATATGTAATAAAGCCAGAAAAAGTAAAATGGTAATGGCCAAATTCAGGTGGTGGATATACGGGTGTTCACTGTAATATTCCTTCAATATTGTTTATTAAACTGTCATAATAAAGTGCTAAAGGAAAACAAAAAAAAAGGTCATACACAGCATATGCTTTCCTTACTTGGAAATAGCTGAAGTCCTTTTGTTTTTCCTCCCTCTCTTGCCCCAAAGAGAGTTTATACTTAGTCAGACCACATAAGCAAATTTTCAAGAAAAACAGGCATTTTTAAAGAAAGATTTAAGTAGTGGAAAGCAAGGATAAGAATGGAAACTATCTTTAAAAATAAGTATATCACGGGGCTTCCCTGGTGGCGCAGTGGTTGAGAATCTGCCTGCCAATGCAGGGGACACAGGTTGAGCCCTGGTCTGGGAAGATCCCACATGCCATGGAGCAACTGGGCCCGTGAGCCACAATTACTGAGCCTGCGCGTCTGGAGCCTGTGCTCCGCAACAACAGAGGCCGCAATAGTGAGAGGCCTGCGCACCGCGATGAAGAGTGACCCCCACTTGCCACGACTAGAGAAAGCCCTCGCACAGAAACGAAGACCCAACACAGCCATAAATAAATAAATAAATAAATAAATACATTGTGTATTAAAAAAAAAAAAAAAAAAAAATAAGTATATCACGTAGCCTTTGGTAAGCTAGGGTATACATACTCACACCCATCGCATTTGACAATTTTCAGGCTTAACAGAATTGCTTGTAAAGCAAAGCTAAGATTCAAAAGCAAGTTGGCACACACAAGTATATGATAGTACATAAGCTCTACTTAAATCTTTTCATTTTATTATTGCCTTGTAAATTGTTGGCCCCGTAATCCAACTTACAAAATAATGAAAAGTGCCATTCATTTTGTCTTGTGGTTTTCTTAGAGAACTGTGTAACTCTTTATAAGACAGTTTCAAATGACTGCTGATTGAAAGTTCATGTTCTAAATCAAGTACATACTACAGGAAGATATGGGCTGCAACAATAAAAAGAAATATGTTATTATGAAGCCTATTATATAGAGTGTATATATTTTCAAACACTTTCACATACATTTTTTTTTCTTTTTTTTTTGCGGTACGCGGGCCTCTCACTGTTGTGGCCTCTCCCGTTGCGGAGCACAAGCTCCGGACGCGCAGGCTCAGCGGCCATGGCTCATGGGCCCAGCCGCTCTGCGGCATGCGGGATCCTCCCGGACCGGGGCACGAACCCGTGTGCCCTGCATCGGCAGGTGGACTCCCAACCACTGTGCCACCAGGGAAGCCCTCACATACATTTTACCCCCTCTCATTAAATGAAGAAAACACGTTTGTTGAGTCTTTTCTTTTTTTAAGCTCTTTTCCACAATTTCAAAGGTTTCTTTCCATTTACAGTTTTTACAAAATATTGGCTATGTTCCCCGTGTTGTACCATATATCCTTAAGCTTATCTTACACCCAATAGCTTGTACCTCCCACTCCCCAACCCCCTATATTAACCCTCCATTGTTGAGTCCTTTCTTGGTCACAGATATTTATTGAGAACTGATTATGTGCCACGTACCATTTTTAGGCACTGTGGACCCAGTTATGAATGATGTAGACAAGGTCTTTGCATAAATGAAGTTCACAGAGTTGATGAGAAAATGTTTTGTAAACCGAAGCTCACTATACAAATCACAGTTGAAGCTTTCAACCGACTTCCTGAATTATCCACACTCTTCATTCTCTCTGTAGTAGTATAGTGATAGATGCCCATGGTACCCATATATTCTTGGTAGTAGCATGTTCGCTACGTACTCACATCCCTCTGCTACTGACAGCTGAGCTACTTAGTGCAAATGACTTGAGTTTCTTCTCCAAACTATTTACTCCTGTTATATGTCTCTATAAATATGTTTGTTAACATATATTAATATACAATTAAATATTTTAACTAAATTCTATGCAAGCTCATAAAGTAAAAGTGCAAATAGAGAGTGCTGCTTATATTAAAAACTAACTTGAATGCTTTGGAAGAGCTTTCTGCTCTTCCCTCCAGTGGGTTTTTTAATTTCAACTATTGTATTTTTTTTCAACTACTGTATTTTTCTGCTCCGTAATTTATATTTGATTCCTTTTTACAGGTTCTCTTTATTGATATTCTTTGTTTGCTGAGCCATTATTTTCCTGTTTCCTTTATTTATTTTGTATTGTGTCCTTTAACTTCTTGAGAATATTTAAGAGAGTTGATTTAAAGTCTTGTCTAGTAAGTCCAATATCTGTGCTTTCTCAAGATAGTTTTTGTTCAATTCTTTATTTTTTTCTGTGTATGGGCCATATTTGCTTCATTGCATGCTTCATAATTTTTTTGTTGAAAAATGGACACTTTGACTATTATGATGTGTAAACAATAAAGCAAATAATGAAAAAAAATCACTCGGCAAGTCTTTTCAGATTTGCTCTGGGCTGTGGCTTTCTTTCAACCCTTTCCCTGGCTGTTTACAACTTTGTCTTAGTTTACACTTCCCGCTTGCCCTGAGGCTAAAAGTTGGCTACAGCTGAAAGCCTGTGGCCTCCTCAGGTCTTTTCTGAATATGTGTCCTATCCTGAGCATCTATGTAGCTTTGTAGTTTCCTCTGCTTATGTGGTAAGTTTTCGAAGTCCTTCTTCCCCCCACCAAAACCTCACTACTCAGCTTTTCCTCCCAGGTTTCTGGTATATTTATTGTTTACCCCAACTGTTATTTTTCATTCCAGGCTGTTCAGCCCTGATAGAGTTCCAAGTTAGGCAAAACAAAGGGAAACTCCACGCAGGAGTCCTTCAGGAAAACCCCAGTCAGATCAAAACAGATAACACAATTCCCTGGAAATCATATCTACTCTGTGCCCACACTAGGAACAGGCTGTCATCTCCAAGACCACTGATGCCTAAGGGAAGGGGTGGATCTAGGTTAGTTAATATGCTGCTAAGATCTAGGCTGTTTCAGTAGCCTTTCTCCTCCTTTTAGCCTTTCTGCATCCTTTTAGTTGATGTAAACATTTGACTATCTTTCTGCATTTCAAAAAAGTTAATCTTGACAGTTTTTGATAAATTTTTAGGATTTTTCTGGGGAAGGACAGTCCCCAGATGTCCCTACTCCAACATTTTCACTGACCTCATGTCTGTGAGTGTTTTCTATTTACAGAAGATAGTCTGAATGCCAGAGTAGACCCTTAGCCAAAGGGAAAGCTTTGACCTAAAATCAAAGACTGAAAAATAAATATAGATTAAATTTTACACTAAATAAAATGCGTACAGTTGATATATAATTTTTATTCCCCCCAGACCTCATTTTTTCAATTTCCCAAATGTCAGTCTTCATTGCATGAGGTGAGAGAATTTTTTTTTTTTTTTTTACTGAATTATCAGTTAATCCTCACAGGAGTTATATGTGGTTAGCAGAGAGTTAGAATTCGGACCACTTAAAAAGTAAAGAATCATGAAAAAACAAAAACAACAACAAAAAGAATCATGGACTCTAAATTCTTAAGTAATGTGCCCAAGTAAGCTTCTATTTCAGGAAGCAGTAGAATGTAGAATAAGAGCTATCAATTCTGAGACCCTATTACATTTCAGGCTTTTGTGTACATAACTCGTTTATCCTTGTTTGGTTCCATATTACTAACATATAAAATAGTTGATCACCAAGAATACAATTTGTGACTTCTTGGTATGGTAATTGATTTATTTCTACCTCTTTTGCTAAAATAGATTAATTCAATTCACAACCATAATGTTTTATGCTAGTTTATATAAAAATAATGCTACTGCAATACCACATATGCAAGAAACAAGCTTGATTAAAATAGCATGCAATTAGACTAATAGCTAAAAGTTTGTAATATTTTAAGTTGATAAGACCAATCAATACTTTGTGAAACCACTAATTAATGGAATTTTCTTATTTGAAGCCTTTAGCTCACTTTCTTTTATTAATGAACATATATCATTCCTATGGCAACTAAGAATTTTTCCTGTGAATGGATCCCCTTCCTATTATTAAAAAGACATGACGTGAAAAGAAACTCACAATTATATATTCTTTCTACAGTCCTGTGTAATGTATTCTGCATTAAGTCATCTTTTACCAATATTGAAAACTTCTGTGTCAGTATGTCAGGCAATATTTGGCATGGGTGCTGTAGCAGGAATCCAAGATATCGGTGTCAAAAAATAAGGGAATGTAAAGTTCACTAATGTTCTGGATTATTTCACCAAGTACTGGCTACAGAGACAATGGAAAATGAAGTATCTTCTTTCTGGTTCACTTCCATTTCCCTATGGCTGCATGTTTCCATAAATGAGTAACAGATATTATGCTAAAAGGAAGATCTGTCATCTGTCATCTAATAAAACTGGGGAAAACTGTGTTGAACAAAATATAAAAGACTTACCAGTGTCTTTAATCAATTAATGTACACTGTAAATCTCTAAGAGATTTACAGCAGTTTCTAAGTTAATTGACCATGGAAACTTTTTATGAAATAAAATATTTAGAAAAAGTAGAAAACAGTTTAAAAGACATTCTTTGTTTATATTGAAAATGGTTCTTTATTATTGCCTTTGGTTTTTCTACCTTAACACAGTGTGTTTCTATCACACATCAGTTTTGTATGCTAATTCATAAAGAAGATAAATGTAAACTAAATTTAAACTTTCAAGAAAATTGTGGTTTTTAAGCAGTTTTTAGTGGTGGAATTAAAACAAAAAGAAAATCATAAGTGAAGTTCCAAAATGTGCTAGAATAAAGTGGAGTTGCCTTTTTTGATGTGAGGATTAAATCCACCATCTAACCTACCACTTCCCCCATACCCCACTGTTCACCATTCTGAGATTTTTATGTGGAAACCTAGATTTCCAAGTACAAGGCCAATAAAGCAATGAGGTAATCCAACTTCTTCAGTTTGGGTTTAAGGAGCTCACATGTTGAGAGTGACCTGCAACCTGCGTCGACCTGCGGTTCCAAATGGAAAATATTGATGGAGAATCAGAACCCCAAGGAAAGGAGATCAGTTTAAAAGCCTGAAACCACTTTGGGAAGAAAACAAGGGGAAGAGACAAGAGAGAATATACGGATCATTGGCAACTAGGTGGGAAAAATAAATAATTACAGTATACCATGACTCAGGACTGTCTTAACAGGCTAGTAATAGACTGAACAATGGTTGATGACCTGTTCTGTATTATTATGTTCAGTTATGCTACTTTCTCTCAGCTTTTACAATAACCACACGCAAGTGAAAGCGCTACTCCTACTTCTAAGTGTGTTAATGCTGAATTGAATGTTGGAAGACAAATACTTCTCATTTGAAATATCGTTTTAGGCAACTAATACACCCAAAGGAATTTAAACCGCCCAGGCAGAAAAAGAATAAAATGCTAACGGTATCTTGCCGCATTTGGCAGAAAGTTTTCAGTTTGGTGGAAATGGATATTGCTGCCCCTGAAAACTATTTCATTATTTTGACACTCTATTTGCTCTTTCTCCTTCTCTTTGCTCTTTCAAAGACAGTTTGTCTTTTTATAACCTTGTTCTTTTGTGGCATTTCTCTTATAATTTGAATTGTGCACTTTATTCTTCACCAGAAACAAACTCTCCATCACTATGGATGTCATTTAGTTATCATCTCTCAATATGTTAAATAACTACTGGTCTTGAGTTTTCCAAGCACTCAACTGTATTGAACTAACTCTGCATAATATTGGGGTTTTTTCATTAATAGTGTTATACAAGTTTATGGTGTCTAGGGCAAATTATCTTTAAAGGAATAAACACTATGATGTGAAATTTCAAAAATGAAATTTTTGTCATATTAAATGTCTTAATTTAACAGAATGGAGTTATAAACCTAACACTGTGCTGAACATACAAAATAATTAATTGAATTGTATTATTTTTATACAGTTGTATAGAAAAGCAATTCATACTGAAAACAATAAGATCCACTAAAAAGCCATGGGAAAAACTTCTTTCAAAGATCTAATTCCAGGGCTTCCCTGGTGGCGCAGTGGTTGGGAGTCCGCCTGCCGATGCGGGGGATGCGGGTTCGTGCCCCGGTCTGGGAGGATCCCACGTGCCGTGGGGCGGCTGGGCCCGTGAGCCATGGCCGTTGGGCCTGCTGGTCCGGAGCCTGTGCTCCGCGACGGGAGAGGCCACGGCAGTGAGAGGCCCACATACCGCAAAAAAAAAAAAAAAAAAAAAAAAAATTCCATTATAAATGTATAATTAATGCATTTTTAGAATTTGCTAATGCAAGATAGTGTTTTGTGAAAGTTACCTGTAAGTTTGCTTTGGATTGAGATCTTTTTTAGCGTTATATTTATTATAGCATGCCAAATACTGAACTTCAGATTATTTGAAAAACCAATTCCTATTTATAGCTTTCTCAGTTCTATAAACAGTTATCTTCCACACTTCAAAACACATTCTTAGAAACTCAAAAAAGACTTCATACTTGGGATCTTGGTCTAGAATCATGACTCTAAAGGGACCTTTACCTGCATTCTACAGCATTAACTATTATCTTGTCTCCACATTGAGGTAAACTGAAGAGAAGACTTTTCATTCATTCATTTACTCGAGAACACTTATGAGAATATATTAAGTGCAACGTATGAGAGAAATCCAAAGATAAATAAAGCAGCATTCTTGACTCAATAGTAAAAGAGCTGAGTCATGAGCATAATAATCCTGACAAAGGGTAGAAGATGTTAACTGCTATAAGGGATGCAAATGCCAAGCTCTCTGGATGGTGGGGATTGTTTCTGGCTGAGAGTTTCAGAGACTACCGCCATGGAGGAGGTGAGGTTTGTGGAAAGACATCAATAAAGACAGAGGTGGAATGTTTTAAGTGGAGAGAGCTCTTGAGCAGAGTCATAGAGACAAAAGACTTGAGAATGTTTAGGAAAGAACAAATTAAAAAAAAGAAAATGTCAAGGGACTCCCCGGTGGCACAGTGGTTAAGAATCTGCCTGCCAATGCAGGGCACATGGGTTCGAGCCCTGGTCTGGGAAGATCCCACATGTTGCAGAACAACTAAGCCCATGCACCACAACTACTGAGCCTGCGCTCTAGAGCCCGTGAGCCGCAACTACTGAGCCCGCACACCACTACTGAAGGCCACGTGCCTAGAGCCCATGCTCCACAACAAGAGAAGCCAACGCAATGAGAAGCCCGTGCACCGCGACTAGAGAAAGCCCACGTGCAGCAACGAACACCCAACACAGCCAAAAATAAATAAATAAAATAAATTAATTTTAAAAAGTCAAATAGTGCTTCGGGATTATTAACAGCAGGTGATAGATTGTATCTAGAGTGTGGAAATTGCTACGAGGTAGCCCAGGGAGAATGAACTTTTACTTTTCTAGGTAGTAGGGAATGACTGAAGGTTGGAGAAAAAGTGGGAGAGAGTTGTCCTTTAAAAAGATGACTCTGGCTGCTGTGGTCTGGCACATAAATAAAATCATGTCGACCCTCTGATTTGAACACACCAGTGGCCTCCTCTCTCCTACCACGCTCCTCTTTACTCACTCTCCTCTTGATTCAGCCATACTGACATCCATGCTAATCCATCAACACATCTGCTGCACTTCTAGCCCAACAGCTTTTGCTCTGGCTAGTCCCTCAGTCTGGAATGTTCTCCCCTCTTATAGTCACATGGCTCACTCTATCTATTTGTAAATTTTTGCTCCATTACCTTCTCTATGAGCTACTCTGACCACTTTATTAAAATTACAACACTCTTCCTTACAGGGATCCCTGTCCTTAGGATCTGTACTGTAGAAGGCCCCACATATCACGAGCACACGCAAAATAAATTTATTGAGATGCCCATGAATGTCTCTGTCACTCAGGATCCGGCACTATGGCTGGTACACTCTGACCCATAACTAGCAAGCCCATGCTCCACAACAAGAGAAGCCAACGCAATGAGAAGCCCGTGCACCGCGACTAGAGAAAGCCCACGTGCAGCAACGAACACCCAACACAGCCAAAAATAAATAAATAAAATAAATTAATTTTAAAAAGTCAAATAGTGCTTCGGGATTATTAACAGCAGGTGATAGATTGTATCTAGAGTGTGGAAATTGCTACGAGGTAGCCCAGGGAGAATGAACTTTTACTTTTCTAGGTAGTAGGGAATGACTGAAGGTTGGAGAAAAAGTGGGAGAGAGTTGTCCTTTAAAAAGATGACTCTGGCTGCTGTGGTCTGGCACATAAATAAAATCATGTCGACCCTCTGATTTGAACACACCAGTGGCCTCCTCTCTCCTACCACGCTCCTCTTTACTCACTCTCCTCTTGATTCAGCCATACTGACATCCATGCTAATCCATCAACACATCTGCTGCACTTCTAGCCCAACAGCTTTTGCTCTGGCTAGTCCCTCAGTCTGGAATGTTCTCCCCTCTTATAGTCACATGGCTCACTCTATCTATTTGTAAATTTTTGCTCCATTACCTTCTCTATGAGCTACTCTGACCACTTTATTAAAATTACAACACTCTTCCTTACAGGGATCCCTGTCCTTAGGATCTGTACTGTAGAAGGCCCCACATATCACGAGCACACGCAAAATAAATTTATTGAGATGCCCATGAATGTCTCTGTCACTCAGGATCCGGCACTATGGCTGGTACACTCTGACCCATAACTAGCACAATTCAGGCTAGTAACTGTGCCGGAACGAGTTGAAAGTTTGTGGGTTGTGTCACAGAAAACTTCAGATACCAATGCTGCTTCAGAATGGGAAGAAGACTTCAGCAGAGGTCTCAATAAAAGATAAGACAAGTCCACTGACTTGTCAAAGCCTTCCTTTTAAACGGTGTGAATGCTCTTTCTTGCATAAGAAACCAGCATCCATTTAGTTTTGTGTTTTAATTTGTTGCTCCAGAGGTACTCACGAATTATCATGATTTTACAAAGGGCAGCTGAGAAACAGTCTGCAGTACTAGATAATTCACATTACTCTAAAATGTTATGTATGCATTTGTATGCATATATTTTTATGTACATATATATAATCTAGACAATATATTTGAAGTGTGATACTTCTTATATATAAATGGAGATACTGCTTTAAGAGTTTATGAAAATCAAAGTAAAGTTGTAGAAAATTCTATGATGCAATCAAAATATCTTGTAGTATTTTCTGCTTGCCAATAGTTTAGCATCTATGACCCCATTATCAAGACTGAACACGACATCTAAAATCCTTTGTTTATTTCAAATTTGAGTGTGGTTTTAAGAAATTCATTGAGAGGGGACTTCCCTGGCAAAGTTGTTAAGAATCTGCCTGCCACTGCAGGGGACATGGGTTAGAGCCCTGGTCCAGGAAGATCCCACATGCCACGGAGTAACTAAGCCCGTGCGCCCCAACTACTTAGCCTGTGCTTTAGAGCCCGCGAGCCACAACTACTGAGCCCACATGCCACAACTACTGAAGCCCATGTGCCTAGAGCCCGTGCTCCGCAACGAGAAGCCACCACAATGAGAGGCCCACGCACCGCAACGAAGAGTAGCCCGTGCTCACCACAACTAGAGAAAGCCCGCGCAGCAACAAAGACCCAACACAGCCAAAAACAAACAAACAAACAAAGTTCATTTTTTTAATCACCTTAAAAAAAAAAAAGAATTTCATTGAGAAATCTAGCTGCTTCTGTTTCAACAAAGGAAACTTTCTAAAAACAGAAGCTCATCAAAAAAACTATCAAAAAACTTCAAAGACTTAGTAACGATTGCCTAATTAGGCATTACTATCAATAGAACAGAACATAAATTATATAGAAATCTTGATTTTTACCAACATAATTAGTGATTTTGTTGAAATGAAGGCAATAAAAATAAATTTTATGGAATAAACATATAATAAACTATGAATTACATCTCTTTTCTTTAATTACTCATCCAAACATCAGTACCTCATCAACAAAACATGCAGACATGTGCAATAAAAATTAAATTCAGTAGTTTTTAACATTGTCCTTAGTTTTAATCATATAAAATCACTGGTTAGTGCATTTAAAATTTTTTTATTATGAAGATATTTTATCAAGGCATGAAGATAGAACATAATTCTTATAACTGTTTGTTGGTGTTTACGAATTTTAAATAGTTAGATATTTCTACCCTTGCACTGGCCTTGCCAAAGAGAGAGACTGGTCTGTGTACCTCCTAAAGAATTATATTCCATTCCTAAGAATCTTGAGGGATATGGAGGTATATGGGGTCTTGAGAATAAGTCATATAGCTACAAATCCACCAAGGCAGTATATTATCTGTCTCTGTGTTTCCTTTGAAAGAGAGATAAAATCACAAGACTCCACAAAGACTTGAGCTTTAAAATAAGTGAATATCACCACCAAAGGTAGGCAGATCAAAAAAATGAGCATTTACTGGGGAGAAGGGAACTAATATTTATTGAAGCACCCAGTACAATTCAGCTCTGAGTTATTATGTGATAGAAATAATTCTATATGCAATACCCATCTTATCTACATAATTTAACATCAAGGAAACGCTGTGAAGTAAGAGCAATTATTCCCATTTTAAAAAAGAGGGAATTCAGGCTCGACGATCGTAAGTAATTTTCCAGGGGCACAATGTATTAACTCACATGAGCCTTGTCATTCCTTGGTTCCTCTTCTTTCTTTCCTTTGTTTCACAGACTGTGATGACTCATTTCCTTCTCTCCTCCTCCATGTAAATGACTCAATCCCAAAAGATGCTCTCCTTCATGCCTGGCTGTTGAAATGGAAAGATGTAATATCTCTGACTCCATTCTTTCTTCTTGTTCTCCCAAGAGACCACTTTCTTTTCATGTTTTAAGGGCTTAAATGTGAATCACTGTGGAGAAATAAAAAGTTGATAGCAAAATGAATAAATGTCGGCTGTCTACAAAATTTATTAAGATTTTTCCTATCTTATTGTCATAGTGTCTGGCTTATAGTTTTTGATATCCTATAAGACATGAAATATTAAGCATCTGTCCTTGTTTGTTTGTTTTTTTTTCCTGAAGATGAACTTCAACATTCTTGTCTTCCCTCAAACTGTTCCCGTAACCTCCAATCACTGCTTTTTGTTTCAAATTTAGTAGGAAAATGAGAGGGATACTTTGAACTGTTAATTATTTTTTCTTCCTTTTAGAGGTAAGGTCATTAAGTATTTCTGTGAGTAGCTTTTTTCAATAATAAAGCCAGACTATAATATAGTAAAAACAACAAAACACATTGATTCAGAGAGGCCTCGGTTGAATTTCTGGCCCTGTTCTTATTATCTGACACTGTGTAACTTATATTCTAATGAATCAGTTTCTGTAGCTATGAAATGAAAATTATACAATGAATAGAGATTTTATAACATAACATATCAAAGTGCCTAGTACTCTGTGTCTAGTAAACATATTAGTCAAGTCTGAAACTGACTCTATTCTGGAGATAAATTAAAATGAAATATTTATAATGAACCAGCATGAGCTAGGCACTGGGGTTCCAAAGATGGAAAGATCGTGTTTAATATCTTGAAGTTCATTACAGTTTACAATGGAGGGAAGACCTGTAAACTGTTAATTACAAAACCGCTTAATGTAAATTAGGAGTTTGGGATTAACGCATACACACTACTATATAGAAAATAGATCATCAACAAGGACCTACTGTATAGCACAGAGAACTCTATTCCATTTTCTGTACTAACCTCTACGGTAAAGGAATCTGAAAAAGAAGGAACATATGTATATGTATAACTGAATCACTTTGCTGTACACTTGAAACTAACACAACATTGTAAATCAACTATGCTCCCATATAAAATAAAAATTAAATTTTAAAACACCAATATTTTAAAAAACTAATATAAAGTAAGAAATTAATTAATTAATTAAATTTTAAAAAGAATATCTTTGTCCCAGGTCTATCTGCAGTCAGAGGACCAGACCCTCTTCCTCGTGAGGTTGCGGATAGAGATATACATCACAAATAAATTTAGTTAAAGTATTCTGTTTTGCTGATCACAGAATATAAGAGTTTGAACCTTATGGAATATTTCCTTTTTCTCAAAAGACAAGTCTAGACCGCTTCTTGTCACTGTAAAAAGCCTATCTTGGATTTCTTTTTTTCCCTGTGTGTTTAAGAAAACATAAATGGGTATAACCTAACAAAAAGCAAGAGAAGGTTTTCCGAGTGCTTAAAGCAGTTCTGGCTGAAATCACGAACCCGAATGTAAGGGAAGCAGGAGCTTCAAGTGGAAGGACAAGCCAGAGGGAGCAGCATATACAAGGGTTTGCAGGTAGAAGACAGCGAGACATGGTGTCATCTGGGGAAATGCAAGTAGTTCTATATTGTTAGAGCACAAAGTGTGGGTGAGGAACATCAAGAGATGAAAACTGTAGCAGTAGATAGGGGCCAGTTCATGGAGGTCTTGTATGCCTTGTCAAAGAATTTAGAGTTTGTCTAGTGGGCAGAAGGACTTATTGAAAAATGATAAGCAAGCAAAGGATGAAAGCAAGTATGTATTTTATACAGACAAGCTTGCAAAAGAGGGACAGGGACAGGAGGGAGCTGAAATGAAGACAAGGAAAATGGTTATTGCCATATTCCAGGTTGAAAAATCTCGAGGATCAGAGCAATAGTTAACATTCTGAAGGTCACAAAGCCAGCCATTTGCAGATCCAGGACTTATACCCAGTTCTTCATGATCAAAAAATTTTTAACTTACCATGAAGTTTTCAAGGATCAATCAACATCACTAAAGATTCAACTATGGTGGACTTGACCAAGAAGGAGTGGGGGGAAAGACAAATCAGTAGTCGATGCATCCCAGAACCATGCAAACATGGAAGGCGTCTTTGACTTCTTCCTCTGTTTCACTGTATCACAACCCAATCAGTTACTCTTTCCTATTAAGTTTACCTACTGCCAAGCCATGTTTTAAGAGAAAGGATGATTGCCTTAGACCCTGTAGCCTGGGAATGCTACTGCATCAGATCCTATGGAGACGGAGGCAGCAGCTGACCTTCACAAGGAGGCAAGCCTTTGCCCACACTGTGTTGACCCCTCTATCAGCCAGCTTAGGCTAAGTGATGCTTGATAGTAAACAACCGCAAAGTCTCAGTACCTTACGAAAACAAAGTTTCTTTTCTAACTCTTGTCTTTTGGGGAGCAACTTCAGCTCTGTTCTTTATCTTTTTCACTCTGTGATGCAGGCTAAATGAGCTACACCTTTCTGTACATGGTGGTCTTGAAATAGGGAAAATAGATCTGACTCCTCAAACTTCTAGTCCAGAAAGGCACCTACAAATTCCTATTAAATTTTATTGACCAAAGCTGGTCACGCAAGCAAGCCTGACACCAAGGAGCAGGAAGTAAGATCATCCAGCAGGGGCAAGCCCAACAGAGAGAGGGCCAGGATAGAGCAGTAGCAAATCTCTTCCAAAATTCAGTCTACTAGAATTATTGAAATTCGGGCTTGGCTGGGTATTCATGGAGATGCCAAGGTGGTTCTGTTTTACCAAGAATCTATTTTCCTGAGGGATTGAAAGAAATCATATTAAGAGGTGAGAGGTCTCCAGTAACAGATTACCTGGAACAAAGCAGCATAATTGTTCAAATACAAACACACTTAATTCAGATTGCTAGCTGTAAATCATATCTCTTGCACTTCCACGCTATGTAATCGTTGACAATTTACTAAATTACACAATTTTCTTCTGTTAAATGGGAATTATTTTAAAGGAAGGAACCTCTTCATGCAAAATTTTTAGGAGACGGAGGATCCATAAAACAATCTTCCATTTGGCGCCAGAACAAGAGCATGTAGCTGCTGTTCCAAGCTCACTGGTGGCAGAGCATGGCAGTGTGGCATCATGACACAGGGGAGCTCCAGGGAACAGCCATGCTGCCTCCTCCAGACTTACTGCAATGCTCCCCACACACACTTTCAGAGTTTTAGCAGTGGCTGTATTGTGGTCACTCTGATCAGCACATCAACAGGGGCTGTGCCTATGAAGGAATTTTGTAGAGGAAGCATAACTAACATGGCAGATGAGACTTGCAGTTGCGCCTATGAAATACATCCTAGGTACTCCAAAAATAAGTCAGGGTGGGGCAGGTACACAATTTCTAGAGAGATCTGGAGATTCAAATATTTCACCAATGTCAACCTCAGTGAGAAAATATGTTCCTGAAAATTTTCAATCTTTCATGTTACTGAAACATTGTACTCTATCGAAATGTTCAGCTGAAACACGGTTGAAACTCATTTCGTTTCTATTTTAGAAAGATGGTGCCTGCCATCTTCACCATAGGGGCACTATTGAGCTGAGAGTCAATTAAAAGTTGAGGAAGTCTTGATGCTAAAAACAACTTGATCCCCACTGTCAATGAAGCAACCATCAACCATCTCCCACGAGGGCATTCAAAGAACAGATTGTTTTAAAATTGCATTCTTCACTCAAACTGTCAGCTTCCCAGGTGTCTGGCCTGGATCTCTTGACCAGGGGCCCTGGGGTTAGGCCACTTTGAAAACAAGAAAGATAAGTTCCGAGAGCCTCTTCTTCAGAGCTCTAATCTTCCATCTGGTCTATCAGCCCCTGTAGGAACCTTAGCTCTGAGTTTGGAGGTCACCTTCTTTGACGATATTCCCTTTGAACCCAGCCTGACACTGAAATCATCCTGGTTTAGTTCTTCATCCATCTACTCTGGTCTCCTTCCCACTATTAAAAGGCCAGCCGGGTTTCTTGGACCCATAACAGAAATCCTACTAGGAAAGCCCTCAGTTCCCCTCTCCTGAATCTTGGCTGCCAAAGCACCCAGCTCATTTTAAGGTTAACTCTTTGAATGGTGGCAGCCCCTGGGATATACCTGCTGAGACTAGAAGATCTTGACTGTCATATCTTAGAATCTCCAATTCTATTCTGTCCTACTTTTAGGATTCTAAATATATATAATGGAAATATAATATATATATATATTATATATACACATATATATACAACTCTAAAATATATAAGTATAATATATATATATATATATATATATATAAACAACTCTAAAGAGACAAATTTTCAGCATAAAAACAAGGATATTTAGAGAGCAAACATGAAGGCCATTTTATTGGTAACATCTCTTAGGTGCCATGTCCATGTGAATACATAGAACGTGCAGAGGTTAATGATTACGATGATTCTATTTTACTGACTGGTCTGAATTAATTGTGCATATAAATCATGTGTCACAGAAGGGTCTCAGGCTCTAGTAAATAAGCAGTCACTGAGAGACCATTATGTATAGGATGGTCGCTAGCACCTTCTGAGCTAGTAAACAGAGCACGTTAAGCTTCATTTCATGACCAGTTTTCAATTTCAATGTAGTGATATACATATATATCCTTTACAATATGTAATGTGTCATTATACTTATTTGTACTCATTTAAAATTGTTTAAATCTACCAGTGTGGCTTGCTTTAATTAAAATGTGCAAATCAAGAACTTCTGCTGATATTATTAATTCCCTTTACAATGCCACTAAAGTTTAATTTATTCGGTCATCATCTTAAACCAATAAATCCCTAAACATTAGCAGGCATTTTTGTTCCATTAATTAAGTGCTTTATAAATAAGAAACTGCTCTGGGCTGAAGTTCATGAAATAAGTCACTTAGATAATACATCCAAAGGAGCAGAAGACTAACTCAAGGCCAACATAATTATATTTGGTGTTTATTATAGGTCTAATGTCTGGATTTAATGTTATGAACTTTCATTTGAAATTAAACGTTAAGTATAGACATTTGATTGGTAGGGTGTGCTACTTATCTGAGCCTTGAAAATGGCCTTTCTCTTGAAAAAGCAATACAAGTAGTCATTTATTTAGAAAATATGTAACAAATACCTATCATATGTGTTGTGGTATATTCAGGAATAAAAGTAAGCATAATCTAGTTGAAAGGATAGGAAATAACTAAAAATAAAGATCCTGAGCCAGTCTCTGAAAAGTTTAACTGTCCATGATTAAAAGCATTTTCCTTCTACCATGATCAATAGGAATAAAATCTATCATATATATTAATGTCACCATGGTTTTCTTACTAATCAGAATAGCCCTTTATGATAAATAATATACATTTATAACTACTAACATAAGAAAGGAATGAATAAGACTCAAAAGTGAAAAAGGAAAGAAGGAAAAAGCTCAAATCTTGCCTACAGTGGACATTCCATAGCATGTGTTAACTCACTTACTCTTGCTTTCCTCCATAAAAATATTTATAAATTACATCATCATCCATGTATGTATGCATTTACAACTCATCTTTTTTCTTAGTATCTAGAAGTTGTTTACAAACTCATTTTTAACAATTTAGCCTTGTCAAATTTGCTTCTGTATTTATTTTTTAATGTTGATTTGATTGTCATTTATATCACTCAATATGCCCCATACGAAGTCACACAATTGAAATTTTTATTAGAATTTAGTACCTGAAAACTGTTTCTTGAAAATTATAAAGCTCTTAATTTTGGCGATAATCTCTCTTACTCTTTTTGCCTTAAATTCAAGGAAGCTGAGTCCATCTGAAGCTCAATCACAGAAACTACCTTACACTGAGGCTTAACCTATTTTCCTTCTTTTTCCCATTCTGATTGGTCTCCTTCCATTTCTTTATTATTGACCTAAGATATGCCTTTCATTGAAGATCTCACTCCTAAATCTGTTTTTGGAAATAAAATTATACAAATAAACTAAACAAGAATAGATTCTTTTAATAGAAAATAGACAAGAATTTAGCAAAAGTGTAAAATGGTCACATTCAAATTTAATTTATTGGTAGAAAAAAAAAAGCGAAGAGAAGAAAAAACAGAAAACAAAAAGGCCAATCTACTTTCCAAGAGTAAAAACATGAAAACTGGAATTTATAGTGGTTGATGAACTGCCCTTTCAGGCCCTACTCCTTTTCTGAGGCATCTGCTAATACTAAGACCAGTCAAATTCCCTGAAATGTCACGTACTATGAGGACTTTATTTTAACATCACTTGAGACATGTGATATGAAAAAGTTTGATTTCTATCATGCTTTCCCATGTATTATTCAAAATCAAAATCATATTGGAAGAAGATGAAATCTCCAAGTCATCTTGTTAGAAATTCAGAGAGTAAAGCATTTCACAAGGCAAATTCTAACAGTAGAAATTAGCATCAGAAAGAGTCAAGTGTCACATAACAGCAACTCTTTTTCAAAGACAGAGCAATAGGGCTTGTGTACCTCAAGACAAATCACTTCCCTGCTGTAAGCCTCTGTGACTCCCCATTACTGATATTAAAAAACAAAAACAAAAACAGGAAAAAACCACCTGATTTCTTTGGTCGATATATAAAAAGGTCTAACATCTGCCCTAGTCTGAATTCTAGTCTTCTTTTCTTCTCTCCCACATCCCTACCAGCCTTTCCATGGACTCTTAGGTTCTAGAAACAGCACACACTGCTCATTTCTCTGGTCACACTGCATGCATCATTATCTGGATGTTTTCTCTTAATGCCTTTCATTTTTCAGGGAATGCTCACTCACACTCCCTCCACCTATGCTGAACATCGGCCACTCTTTGGATCATCGGGCATCTGAACTCCCTAGGAATCTTTTCAAGATGTTCAGCCTTCCTCTCATTGCAGAAGAGAAGGACGTCAGATACTTGTTCTTCTTTTCCTTTGCAGCATGAACATGGTCACTTGTGATGGTCTCTGCCTTTTTAGTCTGTGGGTATTGATGCAAAAAAGGGAACTAGGAAGAATTTTCTCTGGTGGTAGAGGTTGCAGAGGTTTTTCTCTGGTTGCAACAAGAAAAAGTCTCCAAGATAAACTCAAAATCGATTAAAGACCTGAATTTAAGGCCAGAGACTCTAAAACTCTTAGAGGAAAACATAGGCAGAAAACTTTTTGACATAAATTGCAGCAAGATCTTTTTTGACCCACCTCCTAGAGTAATGAAAATAAAAACAAAAATAAACAAGTGGGGCCTAATTAAACTCAAAAGCTTTTTCACAGCAAAGGAAACCATAAACAATACGAAAAGACAACCCTCAGAATGGGAGAAAATATTTACGAACAAAGCAACTGACAAAGGATTAATCTCCAAAATATACAAATAGCTCATGCAGCTCAATATAAAAAAAACAAACAATCCAATCAAAAAAATGGGTGGAAGACCTAAATAGACATTTACCAAAGAAGACATACAGATGGCCAACAAACACATGGAAAGTTGCTCAACATCACTAATTATTAGAGAAAGGCAAATCAAAACTATGAGCCATTGGGCTTCCCTGGTGGCGCAGTGGTTGAGAGTCCGCCTGCCGATGCAGGGGACACGGGTTCGTGCCCTGGCCCGGGAAGATCCCACATGCCATGGAGCGGCTAGGCCCGTGAGCCATGGCCGCTGAGCCTGTGAGTCCGGAGCCTGTGCTCCGCAACAGGAGAGGCCACAACAGTGAGAGGCCTGCGTACCGCAAAAAAAACAAAAAAAAAAACTATGAGCCATCACCTCACACTGGTCAGAATGACCATCATCAAAAAATCTACAAACAATAAATGCTGGAGAGGGTGTGGAGAAATGAGAACACTCTTGCACTGTTGCTGGGAATGTAAACTGATACAGCCACTATGGAGAACAGTATGGAGTTTCCTTAAAAAACTAAAAATAGAACCACCATATGACCCAGCAATCCCACTCCTGGGCATATACCCAGAGAAAACCATAATTCAAAAAGATACATGCACCCCAATGTTCACTGCAGCACTATTTACAATATCCAGGACATAGAAGCAACCTAAATGTCCATTAACAGAGGACTGGATAAAGAAGATGTGGTACACATATACAATGGAATATTACTCAGCCATAAAAAGGAATGAAATTGGGTCATTTGTAGAGATGTGGATGGACCTGGAGACTGTCATACAGAGCAAAGTAAGTCAGAAAGAGAAAAACAAATACCGTATACTCATGCATATATGTGGGATCTGAATAATTGGTATAGACAATCTTATCTGCAGGGCAGAGGTGGAGATACAGATGTAGGAAACAAACATATGGATACCAAGGGAGAAAGGTGGGTGCGGGATGAATTGGGAGATTGGGATTGATATATATACACTATTGATACTATGAATAAAATAGATAGTGAATGAGAACCTACTGTATAGCTCAAGGAACTCTACTCAATACTCTGTGGTGACCTAAATGCGAAAGAAATCCAAAAAAGAGGGGATATAATGTATACGTATAGCTGATTCACTTTGCTGTACAGTAGAAACTAACACAACATTGTAAAGCAACTATACTCCAATAAAAATTAATTAAAAGAAAGAAGAAGTCTCCAGGATTTCAGTGACAGCAGTATACATGAACAGAAACTCATTCTCAGAGCATGATTTGAGGTCGTATGCCTGGTTGTATCACATTGGAGCAGGATTCTCGAGCCCTCCTAGAGATCCTCTGAGCAACTTAATGTCCTTGCAATAAGTTCCTCTTCTGCTCAAATTCACTAAAGTCTAAGATTCTGAAGCTAAAGATCCTGGCTTATATAAAGTCCATCGAAATTTTTTCCAAAATTACTTAGGGCCCAGATCAAATTATCCCAACTCTTTGAATCTTTGTTTTATGCTTCTAAGTGGAAAGAATGTCTCTATTTTATGAAAAATCTGTAACATTTGTTGACTGAAAAAAATTGCATAACCTAAAAGGTGAGAATTATGGTTTATTCAGTGGACATACTGAAGACTTAAGATAGCTCTGAGGGGCTGTTCTGAAGAAGTAAGGGAGGATATACAGGAGTTATGCAGGAGTTTTTGCAAATAAATAAACAAACAAGATGGTCAATATCAAAAGATTACTGCTAATTAAAGAAAAACAGACACCTCAAGTTAATAAATTTAGTACTTTTCTATATATGGAAAGATGCAAGAGTCTGGGCTTAGTGAAATTACTCCTTTGATCTGCACCTTAAACTATCTGGGGCCAGTATCCTGTTTTTCTCCACCCTGAATCCCCTCAGGGTGCATCATTAGGGATGGCTGCAGAGGCTTATGACTTGATGGCTGCAACATTCTTTGTTTACTGATATGGCAGGTGACATTCTTTGTCCACACATTGTGCACATTTTCTTACAGAACTCATTACTTCCTGCCCAATAAATATTTGTATATAAGGTTTATCTCTAGAACTATTCAACATACAACCTTGACTCACAAAACAATCTTTCAGATGGTAAGCGCTTATGATTGGTGGAAGTGAGAGTCTCTACTGATCTGACAAATGAATGTTCTCTGTAGCCCCTCTTGGTTAACTATGTTTAAGAAGATGATATCTGACTTTAACTCTACCTTCACAGCATCAACATTTGAGATGAAGCTATCACAGTCGTAACCATTTAAGGCAAATCATTTAACAATCAAAGAGGCAAGCAGAGGAGCATACATCAACACATCCCTATTAATTCCTCACAAGAAATGAGTAAACAACAAAATTATGATGATTAGACATACTATGATAGTATGATTATATATACTATCATTTTAGATTTAGGGATTTGAGGATTAACATCTCGGACTTTTGGAGTACTTGGATTGGGGGAGGAGAGGAGAAAGGGAGGCAAACACTGCTCTGGTGCTTTCTTCTGGGTCCAAGAGCCAGTGGAAGAGAGGCAAAGGGCACAAGATGGGCGCCTCCTTGTGATGCCCTGAGGAAGAAGCAGCACCCGCCCAACTGAGCCTCACCTCTGTGGACCTCTGTCCTGGTAGGCGGAATTCACACAACATGAAAAATGGTTGATTTTGACTCCAGGAAATATGTCAGTTACAGTTAATCAAGGCACTTATCAACAAGAACAGTGCATTCTTCTTGTTCACAAAATTACCCAGAAGCACTGGGACTTTTCACAGATCCTTTAATAGAAGGTTTTGAATGCCCGTTTTCAACATAAGTCTCATTCCAGTAGTAGTTTTAAACAAAAGATACTTTGCATTTGATACTATTATAGTGAAGTAACATGAATTAAGGAGATAATAACGCTCCTTAAGAGAACTTAAAACCATATATTATGACCTTCCCGTGGGTCTCCCTTCCACATTTTCTGCACTCAGGATCTCATGGTATAATAAAGGAGACACAAGCGAAAAGATAATTGCAGTGTAGTGTGAAAAATAGCTCAGATGCCTTTAAGCTATTTGGGAGACAGTGAGGGGATCTAAATAAAGCCTGGGATATCAAACAGGACTTTACAGAGAAGATACTATCTGAGCTAATCCTGGAGGCTGAGTAAACCTTAGCCACAAGGGAAGAAGCCACAAAGCAAGTGGTGTGACTAAGTCCCATCAGGGAGACAGAGTGCAAAAGCATTGCTGGGACACATCTTTTGAAGAGGATGGGTTAGGGATAAGTTTAGAGAGGTGAGCCATTAAGATTGCTTACCGTCATTAGAATTTAATTTGGGGAAATAGTGAAGAATCCATTCAATGTGGATTTTGCATTAGGAATATCGTCTTCACTAACAGATGGAGGTTAGGTTGGAGATAGAAGTATTGGAAACCATATTTTAGGAAAATATTATAGTGTTCCAGATTATGGTGGCTGTGCGGCTGGAGGGTGGTAGATGCAAATGAGATGCTTCTAGATCAGGGCTGTACAACAGCAACATAATGGGAACGACATAAATGTTTTAGTAACCACATTAGGAAAAAGTAAAAAGAGCAAGTAAAACTAATATATTTTATTTTACTGAGTGTATACAAAATATTATTTCAATATGGACAAAATATTTAAAGTATTAAGATATTTTACATTTTCATGCACAGTTATCAAAATTCAGTGTATATTTTACACTTAGAATACACCTTGACTCTTATATTAAGTATTTTCAGAAATACTTGAACTTCATTTAAGTGAGGCTTCCAATCTTGGGGATTTCAACCATAATATAAAAACACAGATGCACAGAATTATTCAAAGCAAACAAAAAGACACCCACCCCTATCATCTTAGTAAATATGGAAAAGGAGTTTACTATGAATAGATAATTTAATAAAGTCCAGAAAAGGATTTACATTTCCATTTCAAGAAGACTTCCTATAAGTTTTGATAATAAAAATTTTATTTTTCCCTCTAAAAGCAAACATCTCTAAGTATTTCTTTTCTACTTAGACCACTGAGAGATATCAAAATCCTTTACATATAGGAAAACATTTGAACTAACGAAAAATAAACTATTGTATACACATACGTCATTTTTTATACCAAACATTGTGTTCAAAAGCAGTTTTCTTTTAAATGTAATATAATTAAGATTAAGGATACATTATTTTCTTTAATTTAGAATAATATATTTTCCTAATATAGTCTTAAATATATATAAAAAACTGATGTCATTTTTAATTTTTATCCTCTTCAAAGGCTTCAAAAGAATATATGATACCTTTTTATATCATATTTATGTACTTTATAACCATTTAAAACTTAAAAAAATGGAAAAATTTGGATTTTAAAATGATTAACTGCAGGCTTAATTTTTATTCTAGGTATACTTTTAGAATAAATTATTAATCCCATGGATTCTTACCACTGAAACAATTAACTTGATGATTGGTAAGACATTGATTCACAAAAGCTGATATGTCAGAAGAATGCTAAAAATGTAGGCTTAATTTTGGTCACTATGTTGTGTTTATTATATGTCAGGTATTTTCCTTATTACTTTAGGTATATTAATTCATTTAATCCTCACAACAGTCCTATGTACAGATTCTTTCATCATCATTATCATCATCATCAGATCATCATTATCATCTCTACTTTAGAGGTGAGGTAAGTGAATCAAGAGAGGATAAGAAAGGCCAGCTCATGCAGCTGGTCACTGGCAGAGCCCACGTTTGAACCCTGGCACTCTGGGGCCTGTGTCTGCTAACCTTACCTCCATCACCTTTCACTTTAAAGCTTGATTTTTAAATGATTTGAGGAGGGTCCTCATAAGGTAATAACTTAGACTTGACTGGTCATACTCAAAGTGTATATATAAATTAGTGAGTAGAGAAGGATCCTTAATAGCAGGGGTTCCCAACCCCTGGGCCGTGGACGGGTACTGGTCCGCAGCCTGTTAAGAACCAGGCCAGACAACAGGAGGTGAGTGGCAGGCGAGCGATGAAGCTTCATCTGTCACTCCCCATTGCTCCTCATCGCTCCCCATCCCTCCCATCACTTGTATTACCACCTGAACCATTGCTCACATTACTTCTTGAACCATCCCCTCCCCTGGATCAGTGGAAAAATTGTCTTCCACAAAACTGGTCCCTGGTGCCAAAGAGGTTGGGGACCACTGCTTTATAGCAGGCTACAAGACTTCTAAACAGCCGTAGGATTCCACAGGTTTTTCTGATTCTGTCATGTTTAACTTTTCACCTGTGAACTTTGTGACAAGAAAGCCTTATTTATCAAACTTGCAGAACTCCAAGCATGAGGATGATAGAGAACACACAAGAGAATAAAATTAAGATTCAAAATGGCCTTAGTAGAACCAGAAGTTCGCCTATTTAACACTCAATTCAACACTCAATTCCTTCTTGGAGATCAAAAGCGATAACAACAACAAAAATGCAGACAAACAAAACAATGACTAAGACTGTCTTGACAGCAGTTGACGAAAAAGAGATCGCAGTGCTTTAGCTGACCACAGCAAGAAAACCCAAAGATGATGTCATCAAACAACAGCCACCACCACCATCCCTTTATCCAGCATGTTAATTACATGTTTCTATGTTGCATTAAGAGAAAAACACTGTTCAAACCAACTAAGCTTTCCTCCAGCATTGTATTCAGCACTAGTCAGACCACATCTAGGAGAATGAATCCATTTCTAGATGTGATTGTATGGCACCAAATAGAGAGAATTCAGAATAATTTAACTGGGATAGTTTGGAATCTGGTCTAAGTATCATGTCCTCAAAGAATGGTTGAAAAACTAGAGAAGTTAAGATTTAACTGGGAACATAAAATCATTTTTAAATATTAGGAGGTGGGGGGAGGTGCATCATTCATGTGCAGAAAGGAATAGACTTATTTTCTCTAATGTTTCAAAGGGAAAATATAAAACCAATGGGTAGGATATGCAGGAAGAAAGATAACACAATTTCAATAATATAAATGCATTGTCTTGTGAAGGAATGAGCTCCCCATCCTTGAAAGTAAGCAAGTATAGGATGAATAAATGTCAGCCTATTTTTGTGGAGCTCTCTGACTTAAGAAAGAGGTTGGATTAAATGACCACTGAGGTCCCTTCCAATTTGAAGATGCTATTAATGAACCTCTATTCACATCACATCTCTGTTTTATTCTGTACCTGAATTTTTATTCAATGTTACTTCAGCTTAATTAAGTAAACTAAATATTTTTCTTAACTCAGAACCTTTTAATCAATAATAACAGCATCCCACGCAAATATATTATTATTAGAGGAAAACTTAAGTGAAATAATCAGTGTTTGAATAAATTTTTGTCTACAGTTAAGATTTTGTGATAATCTCAAAATTTATTTTCTAAATCATAACACAGTGGAAACTTTTAAGATACAAATTTAACGAATGGGTACAAAGAAAAGATAACGGGATTTTAGTATGCCTTTGTACCTGAGGGTTTGTCACTAACCAGAAAACCCATTTAATTAAAATAATTGACTATAGGAGAGTCAGGCTGTAACATAATACCACTGTTTTCAAAGTGTACTCTTGAATAGCCACTGGCACCTCATCTTTTTCAAGTTCTTATTAAATTTTAGTTATGAAACATTTTACTGGATTGACACTGCCCATTTAATCTTTACTAAAGGGACCAAAGGCTCTGAAAGCTAATTATTTCAAATGCAGATATTCAAATCTACATCTCTGACTTGACAAGTGATTTTTTTAACAGTTGCTGAAAGCTGAAAAAAAAAACACCATGGAGCTTTTTCACAATGCAAAAGGTGACTGCTACATAATGTATTTTGATTTAACTTAGCTTCTGCTGTCTGATTTTCCTATATCTTAAATGAGATGGGAAAAAATAGTGCTTTTTTCCCCTGGGACCAAGAGACAGAGTTGTGTGGCTTAAAAATTCCAAATCTAATTTTAATAATGTCCTAACAACCTAAAAAATACAACCACTGTAAATAATGATACATAGGGACATTTCCACATAGATTGAAACTTAAGGTAAAAATATGTTTTCTATGGCATTTAGAGTGTTTGAATTTTATCTTATTTATTAAATCCATAAACTGATGAATGGTTTGGTGATGTCTAAGACACATAGAATCATTTTCGTAGATGAAGAAACGGTAGCCCAGGAATTTTAACATTTATCAAATCACTAAAATGTTTTTGTTTTGTTTTTAATTCTCTCCCTCTAACCTGGGATGCCAAGTTTGACTAAGGATGACATACTATGAATGACAAATTTCGAAAGGTCATCACAGCCCGTGATTGGAAAAGCCCTTCATTCTCTCTTCCTGCTTCCCTGCCCCCTCACCCCCTTCTTTCTCTTCCTTTCCTCTTGTTCTCTCTCCTTCCCCTCTGCCTCTGGCCATCCTTCCACTCCTTTTATTCTTCCTCTCCTCCTCCTCCCTTTTTAGTTAAAAAAATGCATGCTGTGGGCCTCCCTGGTGGTGCAGTGGTTGGGAGTCCACCTGCCGATGCAGGGGACATGGGTTCGTGCCCCGGTCCGGGAAGATCCTACATGCCGCGGAGTGGCTGGGCCCGTGAGCCATGGCCGCTGAGCCTGCGTGTCCGGAGCCTGTGCTCCGCAACGGGAGAGGCCACAACAGTGAGAGGCCTGCGTACCGCAAAAAAGGAAAAAAAAACAAAAAAAAATGCATGCTGTAAAAAGTTTCAATACCAAAGTATTTTCCTTTTATAGTTTTTTTCTCTTGCTCCACTCATAAAATATTCTTATGAAGATGTAATGTTAAATGCAGACCCAGACCAAAGTTTCTTTTACTTATTTTTGATCCTATATCATCACAGTGTGTATAGTTTAAATCTTTTTAATAGGAAAAACTATACATAATATATAAATCTGAAAATAGTTTTAAATGATTAATTTTAAATGACTCCCAATCTCAATTTCCTTAATCTTAAAGCTTAATCTGGTTTTGAAAATTGCAAACCTATTTTTTTTTCCACTTAAAAAATTCGGTTACACATTCTTGCTCTACAGCTCATGCTGTTTGCATATATGTATCTGTGTGCGTGCCTCTGTGGATATACAGAACAAATATTTAGTGATGAAACTTTCAGTCCAATAGTTGGAGTTCTAAGCTTATCTGATCATACTGATGAATGTTTAAATTTCCATTGTATTGATCAAAGATGTTAATTGGCAAAAATGGATGAACTCCAAGTAATTACCATTATAATTACTATAATGATGTTCATTATAGTATGACAAAATAAAATTAAAAATTGAGGAACAAAGCAAAGAAGTGAGCCCTGTCCAGTTGAGATATTTCATTCAGGACTCATCCAGCTGCGATCTCCCTCAGTTTTCCTTTGGCGTCGTTCCATGGCAGGAAAAGGGGGGAAAAAGCAAAATTCTGTCACTGCAAAGGTAATGTGTGAGGACAGCCTATCCTGCCAAAAAGGCCACAGACCAATGCCACCCTGATTCTCTTTAATGACCGAGGCGGTTATTCTTTTTAAAGAACATTCCAGTGACTGGTGGAGAAGGACCAGAAGAAACTCAGAGTGCACTCAGGAAGATTTTTTAGACGAATGATTGGATGCGAAAATGTTCTCAGCCAGGAAGTTTTTAGCCTTTTTTTACAGCTCCCCAGGTTTTCCTTCCATTTTTCAGTCATGTGAACAAACAGCTGTGAAACCAGCCTGAGACTTTCTCTGATGCAGGAGGGAATAACAGGTCACCGGCCATGAATGTGTCTGTTTCCATCAGTCCAGAACAACGGCTCTCCTTTCTGAGCCTGATCACCCCATCCGGCCAATTCTTTACTCAGCAGATTGACTGGCAGGTGGAAATCTTTACAGTTAAACAAGCTCAACTGTCTGTGTGTGGAGGATACGGCACTTAAAAAAAAATTAAGAGCTTAAAACCTGACACGTATGGATTTCCAAATAAAGGTTTCACAATTCCAAATAAAAATATTACACTGATCTCTCCAGCCAGTTAATGCATAGGTAAGAAAGCATGACCTGAGCCTTTGGCATTCACACGTCCTTTTCACTTGAGAGCTGTATATGTAGATGAGGGACCCTGAATAAGAATATATGCAATAACTGAGAAGAAATCATTGTGAGGCTTACAATTAAGCAAGAATGAGATTCCTTAACTGTCTCCAAGTCCTTAGCACCCAAGGGAATTGCTTTCATGATACAATCATTCTTTTCAAAGTGTAAGAGGAACACTTAACACAAACATACAATCATTCTTTTCAAAGTGTAAGAGGAACACTTAACACAAACACAAACTGGCAATGTTTGCTTGTAATTACAGGTCACTCTTGGCTTTTCTAAAAGACATAAAATAGACAGGGCTAGACTGTGGATGCCTACAGGAAATTGTGTGGGGCAATTTGCGGGTGGTATCACAACTAAGTTTGCATTAAATAACAGTCTTCTACAGTCAAACTTCTTATTTTTTGTAAAAGGTAAATATACTTGGAGGAACAGCCCTACATGATGGCAGAGAAAGTGGGTTTCTTATGTGGTAAGATTTGAAAGACATCTACCGACTTATCCAAAAATATTTCTACCACCAGCCTGTGGTGTTACCGGAAAATGTTTCACCATTCCTTTGGGACATTATCTCCAAAATGTATGTTGAAATGTATTACCTCACAGCTCTTACAGATTAATCCATTATCACTCAGCGCATTAGCAAGAATTTGTTTATTGGGATTCAGGAGCAAAAAATACAAGAAGGAGCAAGATGCACTTTGCAGAAGAGCCCTGGGGACAGTGAGTGTCTAGAGAAAGCTGAGAGGGACACGGGCGAGTGAAGGGGGCAGGAAAAGAATGGTCCAGGGGATGCCACTGCAGATTTTCTCCTATATCCAGCTCTACATTCCTAAACTCCAGAATGATGCAGTTTACCACCCCTATGATAGGCATTCTACACTTCCTTGTCTTGGTGGTGGTTACTTGTCTGTTTGTCCCTAGCCTACTTTTAATTCCTCAGGCTCTGTCCTTAAGATCTCAGTATTCCCATAGCTTCTAGCAGTGGCCTTGCCCATAAGTGTTGTAATAAAACTTATTAAATAAATGAATAAAACCAGTACACCGGTGATGGCTACACTGGGATCTTAGCAAATGGCGAATCAGATTTTCTCACTTTCATACAATCCAGGCAAGGGTTTAAAAAAATTGGTGATCAAATCGCTTACCCGACTAGTTATCATGGCACATTCTATGCACTCACAGGACACTATTACTTTGTCCATTTATAGGTTTTTTTGTTTGTTTTTGTTTGCTTGTTTGTTTTGCTTTATATCTGTCTCCCTGGTTGAATGCTGTGCTATGGAATGAATAAAACCAAAACTTGGTCATCTTTTTAATATCTCATATCATTAAAAATAAATCTTTCCTCCGTTTCTCTGCAACCCACCAGATGCCCCAAATCCCTACTTCACCATCTCTGACCATATCAGCCACACCATACCAAAGAGGCATGAGTGCTTGAAGAATGAAAGGAGAGAAAAAGGAAGGGAAGGATGAAAGGAATGAAAAAGACAGAGAGAAGCAGTAAGAAATATATGTACAATCACTTAGTTTTTTCCTCCAAGGAAAGCTGTGATTAAATGATCCTCACATAGTAACAGCATGTTGGTTGCTTGGCCATTTCATGAGGAAGGGGTTGCACACTTGAGTCATTGTGCTGAGTTGTCCAGGCTTGGGATGGGAAGCAGCAGCGGCAAAGGGGTAGTTTCAGGGTCACGCCAGCAGTTTGATGTCTCTTTCATCTTGTTTCCACTCTTCCAGAAGGGAATTCTTTATATGATTGTATCACGCCAACGAATTCTCTTACTTTGTAGGTGAAACAGGCTCGGATATGAATATGCCCTTCTCCCAGGGTGTTCTACAAAAGATTACTGAGAAATTGGAGCTACATTTCAAGAAGGTCTTAATTCACATTTATTCAGATAACGTTATACCACCTCAAATTCTGCTTTTAGCTACAGGAGTTGAACGAGTCAGTCTAGTCTTTCAGGGATACTGTTGAGAAACTGTTTACTTTGTCAAGGTCCATGGTTTCATGGGTCATTAGCCATGCCTGCAGCTACTGTACAAAAACTACCCAGGCAGCAACTTTTCTAAACAGGTCTCTGGAACAGTTCCATTGTCCTTATGGTCTTTTATGGCAGCTCTGTTTCACTTGTTCCTGAATGCATGGCCTGGAAACCTGTGTTTTGACTCTGGAAGACGTCAAGCTTCTGTACATAGGGCCACTTCTGTCAGTTACTTTTCTCAGCCTACAAGAGCACACGATGACCTATGTATTAGGTAAAGTCTTTGTGTTATTCATTTTTTTTTATTCTCCAGGACATAGAGCCTAAACAGGAGAGGCATTCATTAAATGTTGAATGAGTGTACTTTTCATTGTGAATAAATCAAAACCTATAGACCTTTTTCCCCACCAGTCTCGTAGTAGATTTAAAAAGCATGGATTTTCCAGTTACGTTTGGAAAATTCTCACAAAGAGAGAACTGAGAGTTTACATATCAGTACCAGTAGTTTTTCAGTGAACGACAGGACTCAGAGAGTGCAGAACAATTTTAGAATTATGAGGTGAACTGCTCTTCTTGATTTTGGTGAAGTGTGTTATAATTGGGCAGGGAAGAGGGAGACTCCTGAGCTCTTCGGAGCCCTGAAAGTGTTGAGAATCATACCATGGGAGTGGTTTTGGAGAAGTACAATTTTATAATTTATAAAACCTCTGTTGCTTGATTCCCTACATCCCAAGAAACCTGAGGGAAATGAAATGATAACCGGAAAACAAACAAATAAACACACAAAAAGTGTCTAAGTTTCTCAGCAAAACAACATTAACACTGGTACACTGTTTCAAATGTGCCTCTGAAATTTTAAAAGATTCATGAAAGTGCAGAAAAAAGGCCCCTACCTTGGCAACAAAGATTCATGTGATGATTCATCACTTTGGGGCTCCAGTAAAGCCCAGACTTTACTTGTGGTCATAATGCATAAGAAAGACGAAAAATAAATACAGTGTTGTATAACTATAAAAGATTGAGAAGACTTTCTATCGTTCCCTGGAGTTTGGGAAATCTTCTGAAGTTGGATACAGTAGAATGCCGTTGTAGAAATTAGGCTTCTCAGAAACTCTTGTGGCATTTCAGTTTCTCGTAAACAATTAAGTGAATTTGTTTTCTGTTTCTCAACCTATAAAACTATGGTCACTCTCTCCTTCTCAATTAGTAGTCCAACAAATGAAGTAGAAGTCTAGTAATAACATGATTAAAGAAAACAGTTTGATTTTGTGTTTAGTAACAAAGGGCAACAGTTGTGACAAGAGCAAAGTGCCCTGAAGTTTCAAATGGTCTCTTTGGACAAGAAAAGGAGTGTTGGTCCCAAATCAGCAATCATCCAGCTCCCTAAAGGAAGGCCTCAGGTAGTCTCCTTGTAACAAATTTTTTGAAAAGAAAAGTAATTACTGTGTCCTGCTCCTACTAGATATCAAAGTGTAATATAACACATGATAACCAAAACTATATAATTTTTGTAGAAGAACTGATGGCCAGATTAAAATGGACAGAATAAATATAGCAGAAGATAACCTATTGTAGGCAAAACTTCAATGTATAATAAAGGTGAGATCATAACTTTGTGGGGAAAAAGAATTATTCATTAAGTGGTACTGAGAAAAGTATTAGCATTAGGGAGGAAAACAGAGCCTTACTTTATAATTTATATAAAAATATTTATATGAAGTGAAATGTATAATACAAAGTCATTAAAAATAGAAAGGGTGTGTGTGTATGTGTATTTATCAGAGCTTGGGTTAGAACAATACATTATGAACAAAATAATTAAAAATTATAACAGAGTAATTTATCAAAAACCTGGATGTCAATAAACCTGATTAAATAAAAGTAAAAGAGAAAAAACTTAGAAAAAATGCATAGTATATAAAATGAAAACATAATCAATAGGAAAAATATATCCTAAAAGAAGCCTGATTAGAGAAATACAAAAGAAAAAATGTAAATGTCCAATGTATATAAAAATATTTAATCTCGAGACTCTTTCCAAG
Source organism: Lipotes vexillifer (assembly GCF_000442215.2). Lineage (NCBI taxonomy): Eukaryota > Metazoa > Chordata > Mammalia > Artiodactyla > Lipotidae > Lipotes > Lipotes vexillifer. The sequence goes on from NW_006784237.1 coordinate 1,793,021, forward strand.
ATGGCGGAGGAGTAAGACGCAGAGATCACCTTCCTCCCCACAGATA
>NW_006784238.1:0-446 GCF_000442215.2 Lipotes vexillifer
TGGAAGTTCGAGCCGGTCGGCGCCCCGGTCACCACGCGCCGCACGCTTGCCTTCGCGCCGGAAGGCGGTTGATCGCAGCATAAGGTGGGAGGACGAAAGGCCCGGAGTGATCCGGGCCTTTTGCGTTGATTCCGTCAGGTTGCGTCGCGGTTTTCCACTGCCGACTCAGGCCTGGTCCAGACTGATAGGAAGCGGTTCGTGCTCCGGTTGAGTGTGAACAGAACTGCCCATCATCTCAACACGAGGAATCAACATGAAATACGACGACGCAAGCTGGCATTCGGAGGGCGACTTTCCTGGGGACCTGCGCGCCGAAGCGGGTGCCACCCATATCGGTATGTTCTTCGCTTGGCTGATGCTCAACGGAATGGGCGAAAGCGCCATGAACGGAGGGTTGGATGCAGAGATCCAGCTTCTCGCCGACCGTACTTGGACCCCCGGCCAGT
>NW_006784239.1:0-277 GCF_000442215.2 Lipotes vexillifer
TTGGATTAGGGCACGGGTTAGGATAAGGCTTCGGGTAAGGGTTAGTGTTAGGGTTAGGGTTAGTGTTGAGGTTAGGTAATGGGAACGGTTTAGGGTACAGTTTAGGGAACGGTTTAGGGTACATGTTAGGGAACGACAATGGTTAGGGTTAGCATACATGTTAGGACATGTGTTAGTGTTAGCATACGGGTTAGGATTAGGGCACGGGGTAGGATAAGGCTTTGGGTTAGGGTTCGGATTAGGGAACAGGGATGGTTTAAGGTACAGGTTAGGGTAT
>NW_006784240.1:0-8815 GCF_000442215.2 Lipotes vexillifer
AGCGTGTGGAGATTTCCAAAGATATCTAAATGTTACCCAGGCATCTCCCTTATGAATGAACAGCGCAAAACGTATGAACAATTTTCTTTATTTTTCAACCCCAAACAAGACATTCTAAGACAAAGAACCCCCTCTTCCTGCCTCTCTCTGCCTTGATTTACTGTCAAGAAGGAGAAATTTGACTCTGATGGAAGTTGGGGGCTGGGAAAGGCCGACTTGCCTGTCCTGGTAACGTCTCACCTTCAATTAATTCCCAGCCTCGAGGAGTGCCTCTCTTGCTTCTCTCTTTGTTTTTATAATTGTCATTCTTGTTTGCTAAATGTATCCCTCTGTGCTCTTTACTGCAATACACTGCTTCAGGGTCATAATGGATTCCTCTATGCCAGGACATTTCACAAATAAATCATGGAGATGGAGAAGTTCTATTTCCCAATCTTGATATTATTTGATGCATTTATAATAGACCCTAAGAAAGGAGATTTTTTTAAAAGCATTGATCAAATATCCAAAGTATAACAAAAATTAGGCAACTAGGTAACATTTTTGAAAGGATGTGTGTGACAAGAAAACTTGATCTGCATGAATTAGAGATGAGACGGAAGAGAATGGAATTTGTAAAAGTAGGTACGGAGGAATTCAAGGAAGACGTGAGAGTCCCATTCACTGCTGGATGTAAGAAACCAGAGGCTGTACCCGAACAGTGCATCAACAGCCTGTATTGATAGCTGGTGAAAAACAAAGGTGAATATTCAGTGCCATGTCATGACTGGCAGTGTAAACGTGGGGCTCAGAGGAGTAATTCCAGATGTTAGATATTTAAGAAAAGATTCTTTCCTTTGTTTATTTATGGCTAGATCCACAGACAGATGATGAGTTTTGTGGGAGGGAAGGAGAATGTCAAGTGCTTCTCTGAAAGGAGTGGCGGAGAGGGGTTATAAACGGTAAACGAATGAAATCCTTAGTGGTTAGGCTAAGAGAACAAATCATTCTGTCGAGGAAGAACTTAAATAGAGGTTTCCAGGTTAGGATGGACTCATTTTGCCACCATCAGATGAAATTAAATCATGAAAACATCTGTTTAGACAAGGGTGGAGTGGATAACAATGAAAATATGGAGACAGAAAAACAGGCGGATGAAGCAGGTACAAAGATCACCAAAGTGTAGGAATTAAAATGACTGGAGGTTTCTAACACAGCCTGACAACTGCATTTTTGCGAAGGTCTACCGCTCCTATGGTCAGCTTCACTGTTCTCCCCTACTCCCAAAACGAGTAGGAGGGAAGTGTGAATGCCCAAGACATTCTTACAATCCCTGACAATTCTGTGACCTCTCTGTGCACAGATAGACTTCTTTTTCTCCATATTGCAGTGAGAAACTCCAGTCACGTTGAGTTTCTAACCTGCAGTCTACGTCCTCGGAATTGTGGAGTTCATATTTTAGGCTGGCTGTCTCTGACTGTGTGGGCATTCATGACGTCTATAAACCCATCTGGGGGAAGCGGGGTGACAGGGCAGATGTTTCAAATGGTGGTGCACAGAGGCGAAGCTACAGGACAAGGGGTATTTGATCTCGAGAATTCTTCAGCCTAATTTGGCCTCCTAAGTTACGCTATTTTCTTTTTTGTCTGTGAGGCTTCTCAGATGAGGTGGACAGATGGTATATTGGGAAACAGGCTGAAAGGAATGGGAAAAAAAGTGGGTGGTACTTCAGTAGAAGGTGAAAAAGATGAGAGACTAAAGTGGACCAGATTCCCAGTCTCCTAGATATCATATCAGAAGCATCTGTTTGTTTTCAAATCAATTTCCTTCTTATTTCTTCCCCAATAAGACTTCATAGACTGCTTTCGCTTTAGTGTTTAAGTGGAAAAAAAAAAGAACACCTGGGTTATCTAGTGCCTCACCTTAATGAAAAAAGATTGCCTTTAACATTTCCTGTGTGTTAACTGACTGCCTTTGCTCTTATTGTGATGAAAACAGATTATCCAAAGGACCATTCCACTGAAGGCAGATACCATTGGACCGACTGTCCATTCGGATGATTCGGCCTCTCAGTTTGCCTCCAGCAGAGGTTAAAACATTCAAAACAGAAGGAAAAATGGTAGTGGGGGTGGTGTGACAATTGTAACTCCCATCCAGTGGTTGAAATTTCTCATAACACTATCACCGGAAACTTGCTTACTAGGGTTATGACAGTAATATCAAGATTTAGCTTAAGCCTGAAAAATTACAATAATTTCTCTTCTTCTTTCCTAGGAAGTCAGCTAGGTAAACACTGTCATCTGCAAAGCAGATGTAACCTTTTGAAGGAGGGAAAAGCTATAGAGATGAGTATAGGACAAAGGGGCAGGCACCAGGAGAGGACGGGGCTGCCAATTCAGCAGAGGGACCGCTCTCTCATGCCTCCCACTCAAGATGCCTCACAAGCTTGCCTTTGGTATCCTACTGGAACATGGTGCAATTACTCTGACCATGACCCTGAGAAGTGGCTTAAAGGACTATCTTCCCAATACCACCCATCAATTGCATGATGCCAGAAAATAGGTAGAAATCTCTCCTGTAACTGGTCTTGTTCAGAATTATTTTTCCAGGATTAGTTTACTCTCTGTATTAGTTTCCCAGGGCTACTGTAACAAAGTACCACACACTGGGTGGCTTAAACAACAGAGCTGTATTTTCTCACAGTCCTGACGTCTCGAAGTCCAAGAGCAAGGTGTCAGCAGGGTTGGTTCCTCCCGAGAGCTGTCAGGGAGAACCTGTTCCATGCCTCTCCCCAAGCTTCTGGCAATCTTTGGCATTCTTTGGCTTGTAGGTGCAGCCCTCCAATTTCCACCTTCACCTTCACTTGGTATTCTCCCTGTGTGCATGTCTCTGTATTCAAATTTCCCCTTTTTATAAGGAAACCTGTCATATTGGATTAGGATCCACACTATTGATCTCATTTTAACTTGATTAACTCTGTAAATACCCTACTTCCAAGTAAGGTCACGTTCTGATGTCCTGGGGGTTAGGATTCCAACATGTCTTCTTTGGAGGACACAATTCCACCCATGACACCACTTCAGTTAGCTGGGGATAATGCAGCTGTTTTTTTTTTTTTTTTCCAGCCATCCTTAAATAGGAATAACCACTTGCCCCTGAAAATGAGAATACCCACCAAGAATTCTAATGTAAAGCTGGCTCTCAAATGACTGGTTCCAAATCCTTCCAGAACTGAGCTGTGCCTCTTCTGGACTTAGGGAGCAAAGGTGACAATGATTGGCATTAAGCCCATGCCTCCTTTGCAGGTGGCTACCAGGGCTCCCTCCTTTCCAGTGCCTTGCCTCTGCTGACAATCAGAGGCGTGTTACAGTCCACGTCACGAGGGGCTGATGGTGGTAAAAGTGTGTAGTATCAGCCATGGAAGACCTACCTCTCCCACCAACAATGCCACCTCCATTGCTATAGTTGTTCACGGCCCTTTATCTTGAGGTTGGAAAGGACCTCAATATTGGTACCTTGATGGTATCAGCTCTTGGAGATGTTAAAAAATAATCCCATACCTTCAGCTTGTTAATCACTCTACTAAGAGTATTGAGAAAACTTCCCAGCATTGGGGGTGGGGATAGTTGAGGACATCATTTAATGTGTCTCTTCACCTGATATTACTAAGATAATGCAATATATCTCATGAGGCTCTTGAAAGCACAGCCATGACAAGTAGCCTGATACACTATATCTGGCTTGGACTTACAGGGAAGGAATACGACATCACAGAGTTTCAAAGATGATTGCACAATGGCACGATGATAAAGTGGTGTGACAACACAAAGTAACTATCTAGGCATCAGATGAGTCATCCCCTCATTATTGCACATAATTTTCCTCCTGTACTTGGGCCTCCTTGCTCAGTAACCAGAATGCTAATGAATTTGAAACAAGTGTGAAGACCTTTGGCTTCCACGTGAGTGCCTGTGTATCACATTCTTATCTGTGTCCCAAGGCCAATGACTGCAGCTTTTCCTTTAGCTCCTGACCTACCAATGCTCAGCCACACAAACACTGAAAACAGCACTGTGGAGACTTTGCATCCAGCAATTCAGGGATTTGGGAAACGGGAAATCAAGATGGAAACCTCAGAATGCTGGAGGGATTAGCTATGGGGTCACAAATACTGATTTTGGCGATCACTCACCTTTGATAGTAATATATAATCTGAGTTCACCCAACCCAATGGCAACGAGGATGCTCTGCAGACGTTCAGAGAGCTGTGCGTGTGGGTTTTGGAAACCATAGTAATAAAAGTCAAACAGTCTTCTTTATCACTGTGGGAAGAAAGAGATATTTCTTGAGAAAAATGGCAGTTTTCCACTTCAGTTATCCTTTTCATGAGTCAGATGGCTACATCATGTGGTTTTTAAAAAATATAGAGAAAGGTAGTACAAAATAATATTACCAAGAGAAGAAAGCATATTTCAGCTTCATCTTTTAAAACCTGTATTGCAACTCATACCTTTTGTTTTTCTTGTAAATACAAGGCCATTATTTCTAGCAAAAGAAAAAGAATGCTTACTATTTGTGCTGAGATTCAAAGGAAACAAGAAGGACTGAATTGCATTATCATTCAGTGAAAACTGGTTGCTTCTCTTGATTGACATCAAGAATTTTTCCTACAGTCTGTTACAAAGTCACCTGAAATCAGTAAAATAGATAAGCCAGGTTCTCAAGGTGAAGAGCAGAAGGTTGAAAGTTGAGTTTGTATACTGTTGCTGTGCCATCTATTTTCATGGTACTTAGAACAGACTCAGCAGGTACAAAAAGAAAATGCTTCTGTCTCAGTGATAAATGAAGCAGAGTAAGTCATGCGAGGAAATAAAAGATAAAACAGAGAGTACAGGAGAGATGCTGGGGAACCAGAGTTTTGAAGCATGTTCATTCTGCTACTTCCCCGAGGCTGCTGAAAACTCCCTGTCGCCCAGGTTACCTCTGAACACAGAGGCTGAACAATAGTTACGGAGATGTCCTGCTTTGGGAAAGGAACTATAGTAGCTTTATTCTTCGTTCCAGTCACAGGAGAGAAGGAGGGATCACAGGGAAGCCCACGTGGTGAGCAAGTGATAACAGAAAACCTGCACATGGCAGAGTGAGATCCTCCCATCGCTTACTATTGGCAAGAGGGAGAGTGGCTAGAAGTGGCCCTTCTCTCAGAAAAGTGCTGGCCATCTGGTGTGGTGACTGAAACTCAGAAACCCTGAGAGGCAGGTCAAGTTCTATTACTACCAGTCGTGTGATCTTGGGCAGGTCACAGCTGGTTTTGAGTCTCAGTTTCCTTCTCTAATTCATTACACTTTATTGGTGAGACTCACTAATGAGGATTTGCAGGGACACACACACACACACACACACACACACACAAATGTAGCAACAGGAGCGGAGACCACCTCATTGTTAGCTGGGTTAGTGTCTGTATCCCGTAGTAATCTGGACTGCAGCGTGTTGCTTAAGGTCAGTTAAATTTAATGGGTCTTCTCCCCTGCTCGAAGATCAGTTCTTACTGTCATTCATTCCCTGGCGACCAGAACGTGCAGCGTTTACACGTGAAAAAGAAAATTAAACTAGAGAAATGGCCAGCCTACTTCCCAAATCCAGAACTGGGCAAGCTTGCCACACAAGGCTAGATGACAAAGTCCAGAGGTAGCATTCCTCTAATGCAAGTATCTTTTAAAACATGTTTACCCTGATCACCAGTAAGCATGGCCCGGTCAGTATGGAATTTGGAGGTGATGGAGACAGGAGATGGAAGGGGTAGGAGATTTCCCATACATTATTATACACCTGCCTACTTATCTCAAAGGACTGTGGTTGTAATAAGATCCAATGGTAAGGTGAAATGCCTTTGTAAACTGTAACGTACTATAGAACTATCATGGGTTATTATTGTTATCGCTGTGAGGAGCAAGAGAGAGATTTTGCTAGTGAACCACCATGACAGAAACATGCCTTGACATATCATTGAGTCTCCCACTTTGGGGAATGGTAATCCAGTCTTAGTGGTGAACCTCTAGAAAAGGTTGGGTTTTCAATTCTATTGAGCAAACTAAAAGTAAGAGGTGATTACTTGAAAGCCCAGCTCCACACAATGACATTGACAGTGATATTAACTTTGACATGTAAAATTACAGTTCTGGGACCAGGGACCTGCCCCTGAAGGGGCACTTAAAGGAGGCTGATGCCATATACTGATAGAGAACCACCGTCTGCAGAGAAATGGAAGTGATTGGTTCCTTGGATACCGTACTCTGCGGAGCAATTCTAATTTACTATTCAAATTTAAGGGTATTGAAATTTAACATTTGAATATGACATTCCCTATTATTCCCTTGGCTTTCTCTTTTCTTTGTTATCAAAAAGACTTCAGGAATTAGAGCCAATCCAAATGTTGAACCACATAGAAGTGGGTAAATGTGCTATGTCACATCCATACATTGGGGTATCATGCAACCAGATATGAGGTGATTGTGTTATAACAGCGTAAGTGAGAAACACAAATGACAACACAGCGGGTAGGCTTTCATTTAATTTTAGTAAGACAAACAAAACCCATAGCTAGATGGGAAAAAAAGCTAAAAGTATATACATACACACAAATGTTAACAGTAGTTACTTATGGATATGAAATATTTATTTTCTTTTCATTTTTCTCCATATTCCATATTTTCTATAAAGAATATATAGAATCACTTTATTATCAAGAAGAAATAACCATTACCTTACAAATAATAAAGTTTTAAAAAGACATAAATCTGGTTGTACTCATGAACACGTAACTTCAATTCTATAGTGAATCTTGGCAAATGTGGCACCTCAAACCATCACAATTCTCAGATCAGTTTATACTAACTTGAAAAATACATCATCAACACACAAGTAGCCCTACAACTTGGGGCCTGATGGCTGGGTCTGAAGAGTGGCAATGAGGAGTGAGGTAACTTCTGGAGAGGCTGGGAGAAGCCTGACCTGAAAGCCTCTAGCATGACCCCAGGGAGAGCCAGTGGGGTTCTCAAGTAAGATTCTCCCTTGTGCTCTGAAAGAGTTCAGAGTATGCCAATCCACAATATGCCACTCTACAATATGCCACTCTGGCACAAGTGTTATTTTGAGTTGAAGGCAACTGAGAAAAAGCAGATACAGGATGGGCTGTCAGTCCCTGCCCGCTTTGCTCCATCTGCCTGAAATCAGAACATAAATTCCACTTGTGAAAGTGTCCCCTGAAACTTCCCACACTAGGAAGGGGATAAAAACCTTATCACTGGAGACAGAATGACATTGAGAAAGAATCTGCACAAACCTTTCCAACTAGCCCTTATCTTCCATGAGTTGCCCCATATATCTGCCTTCCCACAATTTGCCAGCCCCAGAAGCTCAAAGCCCTTTTCTGTTGTCTTGTCATTTATCTACAAATATATTGTTCTTTGCTAAGATGCTATATAAGCCCCAGTTCTAGCTACCCCTTTGAGATGCTCATCATTGAGGTCTCCCACCTGTATGTATGATGCATGCGTTGATAAACTTCTATTTGTTTTTATCTCCCGGCAATCTGTCTTTTGTCAGTCTGATTTGCAAGGTCCCATCAGAGAACCTAAGACAGTAGAGGGGAATAGTTTTTCCTCGAATACAGTGCCAAGATGCAGACATCCTTTGTGGTAACAATGCTTTCTTTCACATAACAGCAAGTCCAGAAATAGGGAGATCCACGTGACTGGTTGATTTGGTCAAGAACCCAGTCATTCCACCTCTGAGCTCAGCCATCCTGTGCTGGAGGCAAGCTGACTGCCACAGCTCCAGCCTCCATACCCAGACATGACTCAGTCAGGAGAACAGGTACCGTCTGACCCTGTGGCTCGCTAAGAGTGAGGAAGACTCTCAGAGGCCCTCCACCAGGCTTCCTCCCTTGCCTATTGGCCAGATTGGGTCACTGGAAAGGAGACTGGGATCACCCTTAGACCAATCAGACCCCCTTGGGGACAAGCAGCTTGCCTTAAGGCATCATGTGGCTACACGGGAGATTGCAGGATGCCTAACAAAACCAGTGTTCATTAGGAAGGACGAAAGGGTAAAATGATTCTAGGTGGACCACGAAAGTGTCTACCACACCCCACTCAATCTGAACTATTTGGATTCTCATGGTGGGTGGGAAACTGTAAGTTTGAGGCTGAGGATGCTGTGGATTGAGAGCTGGGGACTCAAGCTCCAAAGATGGATGGGAACCTGGCACTACTTATTTTACATGAAAAAATTACACATGTAATATATTTCTATTGTTAAACATTCACACAACACTGAAGAATGCAGAATAAGGCACAAAAATACCTGTGCAGGAGGTATTTCACTTGCTCCTCCAGTCCCACTCTCTATCCTTTTTCACCTGATCTCCGCTCTGTATGGGCTATATATATATAAACGGTAGTTTTTAAAGTATTTAAGAGTACTTGAAAACTATTTTCAAAAGTCATTTAAGCATTTTCCTTACAATCTTGTCCAACTTAATTAGCCTAGTAAATGGTAGATAATGCAAATCAATCAAAAATAAACTTCAGGCTATCCCTTGTCAAATTATCTAAAATTATGAATTAATTAAATATTACATTGCTAATTTTTTCAGGTACTAGAATAAGCTACCATAATTAGAAATCACAGAGATTTTCTAAACATATGAAAACTCTTACAAACATTTAGAACAAACATATGGACACCAAGGGGGGAAAGTGGTGGGGAGTGGGGTGGTGGTGTGATGAATTGGGAGATTGGGATTGACATGTATACACTAATATGTATAAAA